>NW_007253288.1:0-42110 GCF_000164805.1 Carlito syrichta
GTAATCCTTTTTATTTTTAGTTAAAAAAGTAAGAAAATACCCAACGGAAGAAATAGTTCTAATTGAAGTTTATTGATAAAATAGTCATTGAGGCTGCCTAAAGAGATAGTAACAATGTCTCTTGGTTGCTATATCCACTGGTTAATTTTTAGTACTCTTTGTGCCACACTCCATTTATGCAACTCACCTAATACCTGTGGCTTCACTTGCCTCACTGAGTCTTAGAAGTTCATTCAATACAGAGCTGCAGCTCTTCTGCTTTATGTTCTAGCACCATTTCTCATTCCCTAGATTAAAGTCTGGGATTCTTTTTTTCATAGTGGAGTCTCCACTGTGGCCAACACGGAAAGATGCACAGTATTTCCTGTGCCCAGGTGTAGCCTGGCAGAAACCACAGGCGATCTGCCTGCTATGTCTGAATTTAGATGAAGTGCTACCTAGTGGTGCATGGGCCATGTAAAACTAGTAAGTACAGGGGAATTAATGCCTCTGGGGCAAACTTTGACCAATGAGAGAGAAGATAAGAAGGATCCAGCAGATACATTTCTAGCCTTACTTCTATACCCAATTAACTATTTGAAAAGTACTAGATCCATATCTTTTCTTCAGACATCCTTAGTGATTGAGCAATGGACGTGTGAGGTACTGTTAGGCTCAACAATGCACCACCTTACAATATGTTCTCTATTTCCCATAGAGGAAGAAGATATCATGTTAAATTCAGGAAACTTTCCCTCCTCACTTTTGATACCTACTTTCCTTTCTCACATTTGATGTCTTGTTGTTATACTCTTCAATAAAGAATTTGCCTGATAGTCTGTTTTCTAGGGAACCTTGACAAATGTCAGTATGTCAGTAGCATTTGGCAAAGGTGATCACTCCTCTTTGAAACACATCCTTTCTTGGCTTTCAAGACCAACAAAACACTCTCCATGTTTTTCTCCTGTATTACTGCTTTGCAGACTGTTGCTAATTTTTCTACATCAACCTGACCTTTCTTTTTTTTTGAGTCAGAGTCTCACTCTGTCACCCCGGCTGGAGTGCAGTGGCATGCTCATGGCCACAGCAACCCTGACCTGCTGGCCTCAAGTGATTCTTCTGCCTCAGCCTTCTAAGTAGCTGGAACTACAGGCATGCACCACCATGCCTGGCTCAACCTGACTTTTTAATATTGTAGGATCCAAGGGTTCAGTTTTTTGAGCTTTATGTTCCTCCCTCTATATAATAATAATTTAATATCTAATTATCTCTTCACCACCTACATTGGAAGTTTCTTGAATTTAACACACTAACTTTCTTCTCCTATTTTTAAAGAGTTGGTCAGCCCACAGGTGGTTCTTCTTTCTCAGAAGTTATATTGCCTGAATTATTTTCTGTAAAACTTGGTACTTATATGCAGGATGCTTTCTCCTCCAAAGTTAAAAGACATGTACAGTTGTCCCTCTGTATAGAGGAAGGATTATTTCCAGGGTCTTCTCAGATCTCCAAATCCTCGAAAGCCCAACTCCCTGATATAAAATGGCATTGTATTTGCATATAACCTACACACATCCTTCTATATACTCTAAATCATCTCTAGATTACTCGTAATACCTAATGACAATGTAAACACTATATAAATAGTTGTTATATTAAAAACAAGAGTTGGCCATCTTTCATACGAAAAGGAAATGAAAAGAATGAACTCTAAAAGAAAGCAAGTGAAAAAAATAGAATTAAAACTGTACAACCTAGGACCATGAATTTAGGAACTGGGAAAGAATATGATACAATAGTTTTGATTTTTTGAGAGAAAAATTTGTTTTATACAGAAATTTTGCTATTCAGATTAAAATTTTAGTGCTCCCCAAGCATTAAGGGGAAGTGTGAAGCCTGCCCAAGAAGAGTAAGTGGTGGGGGACATTGGCTATGATTAGGCTTTTCTTTTCTGTTTTGTACCAGATAGACTCAGTGAAGATCTATCTTTTCAACTTGTCAGTATTAATTTGTGGTGTTTTATTCCTGAGGGAAAAATCTGTCACAAATAATAATATATGGTGTGTAAAATTACATATACAATGTAGTGTAAGCAATAAGTGAATGACCATCTTGCCTAACTTCAATAGAAACATAACTCCAATATCTTGGCCAAGTTCATATACAGAAGAGTAAAATTACTTGTAATTTCATTACCTGCAGATTTTACTGAGAATCTTATATGCAATTTCTCAGTCATCACTTCAAAGCTTCCTTCAGGTTTATTTCCTATATTCTTCTCAGATACCACCATATTTTAGTACGTGTTGTCTTTCTTTTGCCATATCACAACAATGAATTATCTCTTTTAGGGGTTTCAAAAGTAAATGAGTACAAAGTATTCCTTCTCTGTGTAAGTCACCTATTCTAAGCTTTTGTGGGCCTGATGTTTAGAATTGTGGTTCAGCACCACCTGAAAACAAAGAAGCAAATCAAGAATAAGGTGCACACTATCTGTGCTTTTTTTTTTTTAATTAAAAAGATGTCAGGGTACAATTCAGGGTTAGATATACAAACATTGACTATGCAGGTACCTTTATTGATGAGTATGCCCCTCCATCCCCTAACAGTTTCCCTCAACTGCCAATCCCACCTCCCCTCCACTGACAATTTCCCACTACTGCCAATCCCTTTCTTATAGTATTATAATTGTTAAAGATCCACTTATGAGTGAGAACATATGGTACTCTGTTCTTTGTTTCTGTGATAGATCACTGAGTATGATTGACTCTAAATCCATCCAAGTTGCTGCAAAGTCCATATGTTTGTCCTTCTTTATGGCTGCATAATATTCCATTGTGTATATGTACCACATTTTAAAAATCCAGTTCAGTTTCTATGGGCAACATGGTTGGTTCCATGTTTTTGCTATAGTGAAAAGAGCTGCTACAAACATACGTATGCAGGTATCTTTTTTGTAGAATGATTTGAGTTCCTCTGGGTATAGTTCCCAGTAGGGGAATTGCTGGGTCATATGGAAGGTCAATTTCTAGTTCTTTCAGAAATCGCCACACTGTCTTCCAGAGACTTTGCACTAGTTTGCATTCCCACCAGCAGTGTAGAAGTGTTTCTTTTTCTCCACATCCTTGCCAGCATCTATTGTTTGTTTTATTAATGATGGCCATTCTTATAGGGGTTAGGTGGTATCTCAATATGGTTTTGACTTGCATTTCTCTGATGATGAGTAAGGCTGAGCACTTTTTCATGCGTCTGTCGGCTCCCTGTATATCTTCTTTTGAGAAGTGTCTATTCATGTCTTTTGCCCAACTTTTTCATGGGGCTGTTTGTTTTTTTTCTTTAATCAAATTTGAGTTTCTTGTAGATCCTAGATTTTAGGCCTTTATCAGATATACAGTTGGCAAATATTTTTTCCCATTCTTTGGGCTGTCTCCCTGCTCTCTTGATGATTTCTTTTGCTTTGCAGAAGCTCATTAGTTTGATGAGGTCCCACTTGTCTGTCTTATTTCTTAAGTTATGGGCATTTAGGGTTCTGAATAGGAATTGGTTCCCAGTTCCAATTTCCATAAGAGTGTCTCCTGCATTTTCTAAGATTCTTATTGTTTGAGGTTTTACATTTAGGTCTTTGATCCGTTTATAGTTAATTTTTGTGTATGGTGATAGGTAGGGGTTCTGTTTCAGTTTTTTGCATGTGATCAGCCAGTTTCCCAGCAACATTTACTGAATAGGTTCTTCTCTCCCCCAGTAGTTGTTGTTGGAGGCTTTGTTAAAGATGAGTTGGTTGAGGACTTGAGGCTTTGCTTCCAGAATCTCTATCTCATTCCATTGTTCTATGTGCCTTTTCTTGTATCAATACCAGGACGTTTTGATTACTGTAGACTTACAGTAAAGTTTGAGGTCAGAAAGTGTGATACCTTCTGCTTTGTTTGTTTTGCTAAGGATTGTTTTGGCTATTCATGATCATTGTTGTTTCCACTTGAATTTTTGTATTTTCATTTCCAGGTCTGAGAAGAATGATGTTGATTACTTAATGGGTATTGCGTTGAATTTGTAGATTGTCTTTGGTAGGATGGACATTTTAACAATATTGCTTCTTCCTATCCATGACATGGAATATTTTCCCATCTGTTTGTGTCTCCTTGGATTTCCTTGAGCAGTGTTTTGTAGTTCTCATTATAAAGGTCTTTCACTTCTCTGGTTAGGAAGATGCCGAGGTATTTCACTTTTGTGTGTGGCTGTTGTGAATAGAATTGTGCTTTTAATTTGGGTCTCTGCCTGCTTGTTGTTAGTGCATAGGAATGCAACTGTCGGTTGTATTTAATTACACTTATGGTCTTGCGAATGTTGAACCAGCCTAGCATCTTGGGGATGTAGCCTACTTGGTCATGGTTGATGAATTTGAGATGTGTTTTGGATCAGATTTGCTAGATTCTTGTTAATGATTTTTGCATCCATGTTCATAAGGGATATTGGTGTGTAGTTCTCTTTTTTTGTTGGATCTTTACCTGGTTTGGGTATCAGTGCGATGTTAGCTTTGTAAAATGATTTGGGGAGAATTCCATCTTTCTCAATTGCTTGGAATACTTTTAATAGGATTGGTATCAGCTCCTCCTTGTACGTTTTATAGAGTTCTGCTGGAAAGTCATCTAGTCCAGGGCTTTTTTTTTGTAGGTGTTTTTTATGACAGAGTCAATTTCCTGGGTTGTTATTTGTCTATTTAGTGTCTCATTGTCTTCTTGTTTCAACCTGGGGAGGTTGTGTGATGTCAGAAATCCTCCATTTCATTTAGGTTATCAAGCTTGTTTCCATATAGGTGTGCATAGTAATCTCTGATAATCTTTTGTATTTCTTCGGGGGCAGTTGTGATGTGATCTTTTGTATTTCTGATTGTGTTTATTTGGGTTTTTTCTCTCTTTTTCTTGGTCATTCTGGCTAGGGGTCCATCAATCTTGTTAATTCTTTAAAAGAACCAGCTTTTTGTTTTGTTGATGTTTTCTATGATATTTTTGTCTTCTATGTCCCGTATTTGGGCTCTTATTTTGGTGATTTGGATTCTTCTCCTAAAGTTGGGGTTTTGGTGGTCTTCTCTTTCCAGTTCCCCTGGGTGATTTGTTAGGCTCTCCCCTTGTGATTTTTCCATTTTCTTGAAGTGTGCTTGTAGAGATATAAATTCCCCTCTTAGAACTGTTTTCATGGCATCCCAGAGGTTTTGGTAAGATGTTTCTTCATTTTCATTTGTTTCCATGAATCTTTCAATTTCTTCTTTGATTTCAGTGTTGACCCAGTAGTAATTCAGCATCAGGCTATTTAGTGTCCATGTTTTTGTGGGCTTTGGGGAAATGTTGTTGGTGTTGATATTTATTTTCATTCCACTGTGATCTGAGAGTGTGCCTGGCAAGATTTCATCCTTATGGAATTTTTTTATGCTTGATTTATGACCAAGGATGTGATTGATCTTGGAGTATGTTCCATGTGGTGATGAGTAGAATGTATATTCTGTGGTTGTTGGGTGGAATCATCTGTAGGTGTCTATTAAGTCCATTTGGTCAAGTGTCAAGTTTAGGTTCTGAATCTCTTTGCTGATTTTTTTGCCTCAGTGATCTTTCTAGGGCTGTTAGGGGGTAAACAAATCCTCTGCTATAATGTGTTAGAGTCAATATCTTTTTTAAGTTTACTTAGTAGTTGCTTTATAAATGCTGGTGCTCCTGTGTTGGGTGCATATATGTTTAGGATGGATATTTCTTGTTGATGGGTTGAAACTTTTATCATTATGTAGTGTCCTTTTGCATCTTTTAAAATTTTTGATAGCTTAAGGATTGTTTTGTCTGATATTAAGATCATGACCTCTCCCTTCTTTTGTGATCTATTTTCCTGGAAACTTGCTTTACATTCTTTAACTTTGAGTCTGTGTGCATCCCTTGTGGTTAGATGAGTCTCCTGGATGCATCCAATAATTGGGTCATGGTTTCTCATCCAGTTTGCCCTTCTGTGTCTTTTCAGTGGTGCATTTAGATCATTCACATTCTGGTTGATTGTTGAAATGTGATTGTTTTTTGCTGTCATGAGGTTCTCATAAAGTTTTTTCTTTATTTTCTTGTTTTCTTTTGGCTTTGTGGTTAATGTACGTGTGTGTTTTCAAGTTTTTTGTTGCACGGTATTCTCTGTTGATTCTGTGCTCTGCTGTTCTCTGGGAAGTGTGTAGTCATTCTTTTTTTTTCTTTTTTCTGTGCTTAATACCTTTTTAAGTGTCTCCTGTAGAGCTGGTCTGGAAGCTGCATAATCTCTTAGGGATTGGATGTCTGGGAAGGATATCTGATGAAGCTGAGCTTGACTGAATAGGAAATTCTTGGTTGAAATTGTTTCTCTTTGAGGACTTTGAATATAGGGTTCCAGTCCCTTTTTGCTGTAGTGTTTCTGCCGATAGGTCTGCTGCTATTATGATTGGTTTTCCCTAGTAGGTAGTCTGACTTTTCTCTCTTGCTGCCTTTAGGGTTTTTTCTTTTGTGCCTCCTTTACGTATGTGAATTACTATGTGTCTAGGGGTTGGTCTTCTCATTTGATGTCTTGTGGGGTTCTTTGTATCTCTTGTGCTTGGTTGGTCACATCTCTTGTGAGATGGGGAATGTTTTCTTGGATTACCTCCTGGAATACTTGCTCCAAGTTGTTTCCATTTCCCTTTCTTCTTCTAGGATACTAATCTGGCATAGGTTTGGCCTCTTGATGTAATTGCACATCTCTTGTAGGCTTTGTTCTTTCTTTCTGAGTCTGCTTTCTATGTTTTTTACAGATTGGGTTAATGCCATGTTTTGTTCTTCAAGTTCTGAGATTCTTTCTTTAGCTAGATAAATTCTGTTTTCCATACTTATCATCTTGTTATTTACTTCCTGGATGAATTTTTTTTTTATTGCCAAAATCTCTGTTACAAGTTCTTTCAGTGTTGCATCTTGTCTTTTTTAGACTTATTCACTCTTTCCATCCATTCCCTAATTCCTGTCATATTCTGGGTCCAGCCGTTGGTGACTTCCATTGTTTGGGCACCAAGCTCTGAGTTTTCAGGAACTTTGTCTTTGATACACTTGAAATTGCCTGAGGTCTTCCTTTGGTTTTTCCTCATTTGTGACCTTGTTTTTCTCTTTAGTTCTGTTATTTAGTGTTAGTGGGAGAGGCTTTCCCTTCTGATGTTTGCTCAGTCCTCTATTCTTCCCTGATCTGGGCTCTGGATTTGTTCTGTTTTGAAATAGACAGCGGATGGGAAGCTTTTCTGTTTCTTGTGGTTTTTGAAATTCAAATACAGTAGGGGATGGGGAGATAGGAATCAGAAACTACTTGCAAATTACAATGTTCACTTATAGTGGTATGTGTTCCCTGAGACCCACTTCCCACCACCACTGTATATAATGATGCAAAGCAGAAACCAATTGAACACACACACACTCACAGACATACACCCCCCCAAAACAATTGAAATAACAACAAAGTGAAACAAAACAAACAACAACAAAAAAACCAAGAAAACTAAACATACACGCACATGCCCAGCACAAAGTGAATAGAGAAGAAAAACAGAAAGACTAGAGGAAAATGAAATTAAAAAAAGGAATTCAGGTTGAACCCTCGCACATATATTGTCATGCACCTTAAACTATAAAAAAAGAAAATAAGAAAACCCAGAAGAACAAAAGAGCAAAACAAATAACAGCAAAAAAAATTGAAAGATGAAGACCCAATCATTCACATACACACATAAACAGAAAATGACAAATAAAAGAAGAAAGAAACACAAAAAGAAAAGAAAAAAACTTGGGAGTATGCAGATCAAACCTTCATATACACATTCATGCACAAAGGAAAAGATATTTAAAAAACAGATGAAGTAACAAACAGTCAAAAAGTTTTTAAATATTAAAAAATAATTGAAAATTAAAAAAACCTGCCCTACAGTGGCAGGCTCTGTAATTGTTCCTCTAATCAGATCTCTCCTGCAGAGCCACCTCCTTCACTCCCTCCTCAGGGTCTGAGACGGGGAAGGAGGATGGGCAGTGGAGGTGACTGGGGCTTCAGTCCTCCCCTCCCACTTTTGGATGGTCAGGGAGATCTCCTCTGGTGGGGAGCTATGGGATTGTGTCTTCCTCAGGTATGTACTTTCCAGGGGGGTACCCCAGCCAGGCCTTTCCTGAAATGGAGTTCTCCTATTGCAACTGATGTCCAGGCTCCACCTGGGTTTGTTCCTCGCAGTTGTGGCCCCATTGTGTGGGTCTGACATTTAAAGGATTGCTGGAGTGAGGGGGTTTGGTTCAACACCGGACTTACCACTGATCTCTTTGTAGTTCTTCCTCATCCTTTTTTGGACACACCTTTTGTCCCACATCTGGATCAGCATGGGGGTGGATCAGCACTCGTCAGGTCCCTCCGAAGTTTGTGTTTTCAGGATATTCCCTCTGGGTCACGATCAATCCCTGAGTAGATGATCTGCCAGTCACAGAGATTGGGTCTGTTGCTCCGAGGTGAGTGAGTCAGAGCACTTTCCTGCCCTGCCTTCAAGATGGTGGTGGGGTATCTCTCTTGTCCTCTTCTGTGGGACTTTGCCTCTGGACTCCCTCCCCAGCCCCTGCTGCCAGTGCCCTGCCAGGTGCTGAAGTGGTGAGGCAAAGCCAGGAACCAGTAGTCTATCTCCTGCTTAAATGGTGAGGGAGAGCCTGGGGCAATAGCTTCTCCCTGCAGTTTTTTCAAAGGAAAACTTTTGTCTGTTAAAAAAACCAATGACACTCGGCTTCTGTGACCTGGGAAGAGCCAGGGACAAAGCAGAGAAGCTGCAACCCCAGGAGCTTAGTCATCCACTCAGAAGCCCGCACTTAGTCTTTCCCAGCATTTTCTTCCCAGGGAGGATTTGTTGATTTAAAAAAAAGAAAAAGAAAAAGAAAATGGCATTCGGCTTCTGCATTCTGGGAATCACTAAGGTCCAAGCCCAGCTGCTGTGGCACCAGCTGCTACACCAGGAGAGCCCTGGCTACTAGCTCCCTAGCTCTCACTCAGTCAGCCACTCACACGCCCACTCACTCATCAGCACGTACACAAAATTTTCCATACACACAGTGCTTAGTATATAGTAGATACAATAATATATAGTTATTTTAAAGTCCGTGTTACTAACATATTTAAAGGATTTCTTCAGTGTGATTTTCCTATAGGCATCAACCTACAGTGCACTTGACAGTATGTTTATGTATGTTTCCAGCACTTGTGTATTTTTATATTTATACTCACATGCATATATATTCTTCCCTGATTTCCCAAGTCATAAAATGAAATTTTTCTTATAAAGATGACTTTAAAAGAATTCCTTTGTGGGCTTCCCATTATATATCACATGATGCTGTTACTATAGTCACAATATTTTCTGCTTCCTGAATTCCAAATAGATTTGTGAAATTGATGATAAGTCTTTACAGCTTCAACTTTACATTAGAATAAAGGCATTCCAACTCTATGGAATTTTGCTTCTGGCTTTTTTTTCTGCTTCAATCTGTTTTTTCCTCTACAAAATTTGTACATGTCATACTTGGGATGGATTACAAAAAATTGCAAGACTTCTTCCAGACTGTTTGTGCTTTCTAAGCACCTGTCTTCTTGCTTCATGGTTCTAACTTTATTGGCTGCTATTTTCAGTGCCAAATATTCCGAAAAATATTTCTGAGTAAATTGTTATTAAGGCCCTCAGTGTTCTTAACTTTTAATCTCTTTTGACCTTAACCTTTGACTTCAGGGCCTAAAAGTAATTTCCAAGCTTAATCCTTTACCAGAAACTAAACCTTGTTGGGCTAGCTGTTACAGCAACCATCTATATATCATATATATATATATATATATAATTTTTTTACAAAGCCATTGTTTTTGGTCAAAGCACCTTCCCAAAGATTCTTATCTACATTTCTGAGTTATTAATTACAATTCCATATTCCTGCCTAAAATTTCCTCAACTGTTCTTATACCATAATACTGCCCTACTTGTTTTACTTTTGATAACTAGAGCTACTTCAAATCTTTTGCAGATAAATATGATTAACAATGTTAATTGAGGAGAAATAAGACAGCAGTGTTACCAACCAGAGGAAACAGAGCTTATATTAGCAGAGTTGCTGATGCACTTTCTTATTTCAGTTGTGGCAGTAATTATAGCAAGGCAGGCTTTGATTTAAAGGCAAAGCCCTAATTCAAACCTTTCTCCTTTTTAGCTGTGAGTATCTGTAGGAGTTTATTTATTAATGTTTGTACCTGCTGCAGAATATTTGGGACTATATAGAGCTTGATAAAGTCTGATTTTAAAACCTTAGAAAAAAAGGTTGAATGTAACCTGATGATTTTGTGTATGAAAAGCCAGAAGAATAGCTCCATACTGGGCTTTTTTATTCTATGAATCAGTACAATAATGGGAGCATGGTAAGTAGCTTTCAAAACGCCCCACTCCCTAAACCCTTTTAGCACACTTTAAAAAAAAGGCACAGTTACCTCAATTACTTATTTGTGCTTTAGTCAAAAACAAATTGTAATAATTTAAGTCTTTTTGGGAACATCTTTTATCCTGGTATATTACATGGAATGAAAACTAAAGAGAGATGAGTGTGTGGTGGTTGCTTATGAGACATCTACAATTTATTTTGATTAAAATTGGAAAAAGGATACTAGGAAATTCATCCTTTTTCATACCATTTTACCTATATCAAAATCTGTGATTACTATCGCTTGAGAAAGTTGTAGTAATGTGTAATGCAAATGAGTTTAAAGAGATCTGAAATGGTGAGAATTTATCTAATGACTTTATCATAAGCTGTTTTACTTAGCAAGTTGACCCAAGAGGGGATTGGTCTGAGTTGGAGGCAGTGGCATAGTTAGAAGTGGAGATGACTTGTTATAATCTAGTCCCAACTTTACTACTTGCCAGCTGTGTGATCTCAAGCAAATTACTTATCTGCGTGTCTCAAGATTTGGAATTGTAAAATAATAAGCATAGGTTAGATCATGCCTACCTTAACTTCTTTTGTAGACATAGTGTTATATGAAGAAGGTATCAAATACAGATACTCTACCGAAAACAAGAGAGGGATTAAGGAGAGTATTCAAAAGAATTCTTTATTTATACCAATAAAAAGACACATTGCACTTGACTGGAAAAAAAAATTTGATTTGAAATGAGCAGGAGTGAGCAGTTATGGTCTGAGGGTTGATTAGTGAAAGGACACAAAATAGAGTCAATATATCCAATGAGCAGCCATTTTAACATTGCCTAGATCTGTCTTGTTTTTCTAGCTGTTCACTTTAATTTACCCTTTAATCACTAGCCAAGGACAGAACCAGTTTCTCATAGGTAGCTATTGATAAGTGTCTTACACCTTCTCCCCAGCTTGTTTTGTAAACAAGTTAACCTAATCGGTCCTTCTGACCTTCATGACATAGACCCCATCACCATGGCAGCAATCATGTGACTGACCCACCTATCTGCCTGCTGTCCATCATCTGTGTCAGTATCTGTGCTTACCTGTCCATGAAACAGAACACCATTCAATCATCTTAATGATCTGCCTCACACAAAAGATTTAAAAGCATTCAACTTCAAGTAGCCATCGGTGATTGTTTTGCTAAGCACTGGCCAGGCTACGTGTTTTTGAGCTACGGCTGCCATGTTTTCTTAGCTTTGATCCCCTTTCCTATTTTGGGGAGGTGAATCTCCTCTCTGTCTCTCTCTAATTTTCTTTCTAAATAAACTATATTTTCCAATCTAACTTCTATGCATTTGTTGGCATCTTTCATGTGGCACCGGATTGCACTCCCTGGAGGGTCTGACCTAACATTTTGGAGGCCTTCCTGAGATATTTTTGACCTACCAACTAGAAAGGATGGCATTCTTCCAACCATCAACAAACAGCCTAACTTAAGGATGTATGCTTTAAATAATAATTTCATCAATTCAAAAGAAAACTGACTTCTCAGCCTGCATTTGCAATTTGTGGGAATTATGGAGAGAAGGTTCAGACTGTAGAGATATCATAAACTGATGAGACTGTAGGACACTAATTCTATTGCAGTTGCTTAATTATCAACTGATTTCTTATTTAGTCTAAATCAACCTATCCATGGATTCATCTAACACAAACATTATTGAGCACCTCCACAAGTCAGGCACTTATGTTGTTTTGGTTTTTGAACGAAAGGGCATATCTATTTCATATTTTCTCACAAGTAGTTATATATGTCATATTTTTATTGGTGAATGTGTTGCATTTTTTTTTGAAGTCTTCAACTGTAAAATGTTCCACACCTTTTCCCCTCTGAGCAGTGAGTTCTTTATAGGCATCATTGCAGGTTTCCTACTTCTAGAGTTATTTTTGGTTACTAATGCTCAGTCCAATTCTACAACTCATATCTTGATTCAAACTTATATGCTTCTGCTTCTTCTAGGCTTTCTTTATTGTGTTGAAGTGGGAAGAAGGGAAAGGCAATGGGGCAAGCAACTTGTTATTCAGTTTCTCCAGCTTGCATATCACTCCTGGTTGGTTGTCAATGATGCTATAATTAACCCTGCTTGACCTTTGGTGCCATTGTTGGTGGGGCAGGGATTCAAAGGCTGGCTCACTCATGGGTACAGTCGTGAATTTTTGAAGGATCCTGCAGAGTATTTCCTATGCACAGTTTCTGGCATGGGGAATCCAATTCTAGCCAGCCTCTTCCACTCTCTCTCAGTTCCTGCCATCAGTTGTCCAACCCACAGCCTCTTTCTGCTGAGGTCACTTCACTGCACAGGAGGACCTCCTTAGTGAAACTTCAGCAAGACTTCTTAAGGTGAGTTATTTTTTTCAGAGTTGAGGTGGAGTTGCAGGTTGCTCTGATGCTGCCTTTCTTTGCGACTCTCTTTCTTTTGCTGGAATAAGTTCAGGGGCAGATCAGTGAATTTTACTGCTTTTGCAAACAGCCAACAGAGGAATAAGATGACAGTTTTACTCTAAAGGATTTCTGCAGCTTTGGCTTTAGGAGAAGGGAGCTCATGAGGAAGGAAGAAATTTGTTTTTCACTATACCATGGAACTTTTCGGCCTCTGAGGACGCTGACACACTTTTTTCTCTTCCCAGTCCTCTGGTTTTATAGACTTGAGTGTGAGGGACTCAGATGTTGGCATTGTACTCAGCAGTCTGCTACCACTTAGAAAGCTCTGAGGGGAGTTTCCTGGCTTCCACTGTTGGTGGTTCTTTTTAGGAAATGTTGTATACAGCACCCTATTTTTAATTAGGATGTAGATGCAATTTAAAGACAAAACGGAAAGTGCCAGTCCACATTGTGCTACAACATTTGTTTCAAAACAAGTGGGCTACATTTTGAATGGGTTTCTTCAGATTTTTGCAATACATATGGAATACCACTAAGGTTATAGGTTCAGTTATCAAAGACATGTACAGTTTAATACTTGGTGGTGAAATTCATTGAACAGATAAAGTTAACCAGAAGTCTAAATGTTCTTCAAAAAGTTAGACCCAGTTTGTTCATCTCTTACAAACTGACATTTTATATGGCTTCAGTAGATTGTCTTCTAGTGGAATTCAGGAACCACCTGAGTAAAAAAAACCTTTTAATTCTTCAGTAGTCTCACATAATGCCTTACAAGTATGGAGCACATGATTTCTTAGAAATTTTAAGTTTATAACCTTAGAGTTATTTTGCATCTTTGGTCTCTATGGTACTTCGAAGCTTTTTGTAGACTATGTCATAAAGAAATAAAGAATACATGATCAGTCTGTGAGAGGA
Organism: Carlito syrichta; assembly: GCF_000164805.1. Taxonomy (NCBI): domain Eukaryota; kingdom Metazoa; phylum Chordata; class Mammalia; order Primates; family Tarsiidae; genus Carlito; species Carlito syrichta. The sequence continues at coordinate 13,765 of NW_007253288.1, forward strand.
TTTTAAAATAAATATTATACAATAGATTTATACAATTAGTGACTTTTTAGAAGAAAACATCCTCCTATTTAAAAATAACATATTCTATTTCACTGTCTCTGTTTTATTTTTTTCCTTAGAAATTATAGCAGTCTAACATACTATACATTTTACTTATTTTATCTTGTTATTTTTTGTTGTCTCCAACTAGAATGTGAGCTTCATGAGGCCTAGGATTTTTTCTGTTTTGTCGACTGCTTTATTCCATACTTAGAATAGTATATGGCAATTAGAGGGAATTAAATACATTTTTATTATGAAGAAATGAATGAATGAATAATATGTTTTTTAATAACTCATGATATAGTGGTAAAGAGAGAGCTTTTGAAGTCAAGGTGGTTGTTTTGATATTGAGTCATCTATGAGCTTTGTGTCCTTGGTCATATTGCTATCCTGTGTTTCATTATCTGTAAAATGGAATGACATAAAAAGCCTATCTCATATGTTTATGTGATGAGTAAATGAATTAACATATAGAAAGTACTTGAAATTGCTTTGGCTCATGGGAATTGCTCACTAAATGTCATTAATTAATATTATCACTGTCCTACCTCCATGTTGCTAATACACATATTTATTTACTTATTTCTTAGCAATAATTCTTAAACTCTAAACACTTAATCTTATTTTTTTTTTTTTTTGAGTTAGAGTCTCATTCTGTCGCCCAGACTGGAGTGCAGTGGCTGCTTCTGGCCACCGCAGCCTCGACCTGCTGGGCTCCAGCGATCCTTCCGCCTCAACCTTCCATGTAGCTGGAACTACAGGCATGCGCTACCACGCCCGGCTAATTTTTGATTTATTGTAGAGATGAAGTCTTGCCAAGTTGCTCAAAACACATGATTAACAAAGACAAAATGGAAAGCTCCAGTCCACATTGTGCTACAACATTTGTTTCAAAACAAGCTGGCTACATTTTGAATGGGTTTCTTCAGAAAGTTTCAATCTTTAGCAATTCAGAGTTGACTACTGGTGGTTACGTAATTGTCAGTTTCTTGAGACAGTCCTTGGCAAATGTCGGGGGATACATGGGAAACAAAATCTATATTTTGATTCTAAGAGGTGACTTAGACCAAGTTTGAAGAGGAGCAGAAAGGCTAGAATAAGTGAACTGTGTTTCTACAACTCTGTCCAGACCAATTCTATGCAACCTAGAAACAACACTATATTTGGATGAGAGTCTATGTATTGAACTCAATAGCCCTAACCCTAACATCTTCACTTTAAAATGGAAGGAATTGGGGAGACACCTCTTATCAACAAGGGTGCCGGAATGAAACATATTTGTATACCTAACCCTTAACTGTACCCCACAATATCATAATAAAAAATATTGATTATAAAAAAATGCAAAGAAGAATGATAGGTCACATTCAGTGATATTATTGAGAAAATTTCTCCTTCTTTTAGTAATTGTTTTTTAATAGTTGATCATGACCAACTGAATCCCAGTAAATGGTAAAATACTGGTAGCTATTACACATATTTCTTTACTAGATGACGTTGCCATTTCTGCTCCTAGGAAATGTTCTTAAGCCCTAAACACTTAATCTTAATATCTATACTCACAATATGCGATTAGCAAAAATCCAGAGTTGCAGTATTTAGCAAGTCAGACTTGACAATTGTTGGTTATGTAGTTATCAGTTTATTGATTATTTATGGAATTGAACTTTTGGAAGAGCTGAAGATTACACAGTCAAGAAATGATAGTTTGTGGATGTTAAAATGTCTTTGCATTGGAATTCCTGCTGACCCAGGCACAATGAAGAATGATTTAACTTGATATTTTGGTCCATCTGCTGTTAAAAGAATTTAACACTTTCCTTTATATTGCAGCTATTGTGAAGACATTTCTGAATAGGCACTTATTCAATTTACCTAAATAACCCTTCTTTCTCTAATTCTGTCACTTTTTGCTTGCTTACTTCTGGTTTATTTTGTTTGTTGCTTTCACATATTTTCAGATTCTACCTGCCTGATGTTTACTTATATTTGAAAGGCTGAGTCGAAAATTCATAATCATTTTTCATTCCCTATCTAAAATGTGAAATTATAGACTCATGAAAATATTCTTTATGGCTCTTTTCCTTTTTCTTCACCCTCTGTTCATCTTGCCCTTTTACTCAAGGCTTAGAGAAAGCAGTTTAGGGTTTGGTCTTCTGTTGATAAAGGTCTATTGTTTTGTGCTCTAGAAGAGAGTTTCCTCTTTACTTTTAAAATATATGATTAGTTGGAGCATCCAGCTTAATAAGAAATAAAAATATACTATAAAGTATTTTTAATCTCTCTTAAGCATAATATAGTTGAATATTTTATAAGCTTTTTATTCTGTGGTTGATAGTATGAATGGTACATTGAATATAAATGTTGGAGTTAAGCAGAACTGAATTTTAATCTTGAGTGTACTTCTTATTAACTATCTAGGTGTGGTCACTGGTCTAAGTCTCAGAAAAACAAGTGCTGTGGGTTGTTTAAGAGAGTAGACTCTGCAAATTACAGACTCAGTGCAATCTCTTATCAGATCACTAATGCTAATTTTCACAGAATTAGAAAAAACAATCTTGAAATTCATATGGAGCCAAATAGAGTTAGAATAGTCAAAGTAATCCTAAGCAAATAGACCAAAGCTGGAGGCATCACATTACCTGACTTCTAATTATACTACAAGGCTATAGTATAAAAAACAGTATGGTATTGGTGTAAAAACAGACACATTGATCAATGGAACAGAAATAGAGTTACATATTTATGGCTAACTAATCTTGGACAAAGTTGACAAACACATGCACTGGGGAAATGACACCTTTTCCAATACATGAAGCTGGAAGAATTGAATAGGACATACTGCTCACTACCACATTCAAACATTAACTCAAGATGGCTTAAAGGCCTAAGTAACAGACCTAAATCTATAAAAATGTTGGAATAAAGCCTAGGAAAAACTGTTCTGGACATGCACCTAGACAAAGAATTCATGATCATATTCTCAAAAGCAAACCAGAAAAAAACAAAAATAGACAAATTGAACTTGATTAAACTAAAAAGCTTCTGTACAGCAAAAGAAACAATCAACAGAGAAAACAGACAGCATATAGAATGGGAAAAGATATTTGCAAGCTATTCATCTGATAAAGGGCTAATATCTAGACTTGAAAAGGAACTCAAACAACTCAGCAACAAAAAACAACTCCTTTAAAAAGTAAACAAAGGGCCATTGTTTTGTTAAATTCTGGTGTGTCTATATGGAACTTTGAGCTATGACTGCCATGTTTCTTTGCTTTGACCCCCTCCCCTACCTTGGGGAGTTGAATCTCCTCTCTTTCTCTCTCTAATTTACTTTCTAAATAAACTATATTTTCTAATCTAAAAAAAAGTGGACAAAGAACATGAACAGACATTTTTCAAAAGAAGCCATACAAGCAGCCAACACACATATGAAAAAATGTGCACTATCAATATCATCAGAGGAAAGCAAATTAAAACCACAATGAGATACTATCTTATACCAGTCAGAACAGCTATTATTAAAAAGTTTCAAAACAACAGATGTTGGCAAGAAAGTAGAGAAAAGGGAACACTTACACACCATTGGTGGGAATGAAGATTAGTACAACCTCTATGGAAAACAATATGGAGATTTCTCAAAAAAGCTAAAAATAGAACTACCATTTGATCAGCAATTCCTCTTGTGGGTATCTATCTAAAGAGAATAAATCATTTTACAAAAAAGACACTTGCATTCCAAGTTTTCACACATGTGTTCATGGGAGATAAAATGGTGTGTTCAGTTTTGTTTATCTGGATTTGATAAATGTCACCTTTGGGAATAATGATTAGCTTTTTAAGAACCCTTAGTCCTTTCTGCACATGGGAACAATGTTATGATTTCATTTTCAAATTCCAAAGGTGATATTTCTGAGTTAGAAATTAATTTTCATTAGGAAAAGTTTAAAGGTTTTGTGCTGGTGCAAAGGAATGACTTGGGCAAATAATATGTCACAAATGAGTTAATAAACTCATTATACCTATATATTCCTTTGACATAGAAAACCATCAGACTGTCTTATTTTTATTTATTTTATTTAAAAATAAATTATTTTACCACTGTTGGAGTGGATGACTCTAGTGGCTTACATGAAGGAGTTGATATTTCAAGATGTCTATCACACCCAAGGCAATCTACAAATTAAATGCAATCCTTATCAAATTGCCAATACTTTTTCACAGATCTAGAAGAGAAAATGCAGAAATTCATATAGATGCAAAAAAGTGCACGAATAGCTAAAGCAATCCTCAGCAAATGTAACAAAGTTGGAGATATCATACTTCCAGACTTTAAACTTTATTACAAGTCTACAGTAACCAAGACAGCAAGGTATTGGTACAAGAATAGATGTATAGACCAGTGATATCTGGACTAGGACAGATGATCCAGAAATAAAGCCACAGTCCCTTAATCAACTCGTCTTTGATAAAGCCATCAATGACAAGCATTGGGGAAAGGAAACTGTATTCAGCAAATGGAGTTGGGAAAACTGGCTAGCCACATGCAGAAGAATGAAACTGGACCCCTACTTATCACTATACACAAAAATTAATTAAAAATGGGATACAAAAACCTACATGTAGAACCTCAAACTATAAGAATCCTATAAGAAAACTTTGGGAACATCCTCCTAGACATCAGACATCCAATAAATTCATGGCCAAGTGCTCAAAAGCAAATGTAACAAAAGCTAAGATTGACAGGTGGGACCTTATGAACTTGAAAATTTTTTTCATAGCAAAATTATCAACAGAATCAAGAGACAGCCCATGGTGTGGAAAAAAAATATTTGCAAGCTATGCATCTGACAAAGGCCTAACATCCAAGACCTACAAGGAACTCAAATGAATTGAAAGGAAAAAAATTAAATAACCCCATTAAAAAGTGGGCAAAGGACATGAACAAACACTTCTCAAAGGAAGACGTACATGCAGCCAACAAACATATGAAAAAATGCTGTTTCATTAATCATCAAAGAAATGCAAATCAGACTACAGTGAGATACTACCTAACTCTGGTAAGGATGGCTATCATTAATAAGTCAAAAAACAGGCTGGGTGTGGTGGTTTCATCCTGTAATCCCAGCACTTTGGGAGGCTGAGGTGAGGGTATTACCTGAGCCCATGGGTTCGAGAACAACCTGGGTACTTGCAAGGCCTTATCTCTACAATAAATAAAAAAATTAGCTGGGTGTGGTAGTATGTACCTATAGTTCTGGCTACTTGAAAGGTTGAGGCGGAAGGATCACTTCAGCCCAGCAGGTTGACCCTAGGGTGGCCATGAGTGTGCCATTGCACTCCAGCCTGGGCAATGGAGTGAGACTCTAACTAAAAAAAAAAAAAAAAGTTGAAAAACAATAGATGCTGATGTGGCTGCAGAGAAAAGGAGACCCTTCTACACTATTGTTGGGAATGTAAGCTAGTTTGACCTTTGTGGAAAGTAGTGCGGTGATTTCTCAAAGAACTAAAATCTGAACTTCCATATGATCTAGCACTCCCTTTTCTGGGAATATACCTGGAGGAATATAAATCAATCTACAAAAAAGGCACCTGAACACATGTGTTTACTGCAGTACTTTTCACAGTAGCAAAAACATGAAGCCAAACCAGATGCCCATTGAAAGTCGACTGGATAAGGAAAATATGGTACATACATATACACAATGAAATATTATGCAGCCAGAAAGAAGAAGAAAATCATGGCTTTCGTAACAACATGGGTGCAGTTGGAGACCATCATATTAAGTAAACTATCACAAAGAACTGAATACTAAGTGCTCACTCATAAGTGGGCCCTGATAACTGGTCACACAAGCACAGGGATGGGATTGGCAGACACTGGACACTGCTAGGGAAGGGAGGGAGGGAGAAAGTGAGGACACATGGAAACACTGGATATCTGGTCCATTTTCAGGGGGAGAGAGGGCCAGCTAGAAGCCCAAACTTCACCTGCATGCAACTTTCTGATGTAGTAAATTCCCACTTGTACCCTACAACTCTAAAAGAGAGAGAAAGAAAAAGAACTTGGAGTGGATGGTCTAGTGGTCTACATAAGGGAATTAATTTTTGGTTTATATTCCATCTCACTGTTTTTGCCAAAGACTTGATAGGACAGAAGTCACATATAATGACTGGACTGTGTTTTAAAAATTTTTACTCTATTTTAAGCTTTTCCCCAAGAAATCTTTCTAGGCTTAATGTCACTGCTGTGTCAGTGTTCCATAGGCAACCTGCGGGGCGGCGGGGGCGGTGGTGGATGGGAGGGGAGATTGCTCTACTTACCACCAAACCCACGGAGGACATCCCGAGTTCTAGGACTTCCTTGAGTTGAATTACTGTATCTATCAATTACTTTCATTTTATACAACAGTTTGGGTGGTGCTGGCTAGAGGATGAGCACAAATGTAATGAGAGACTTGCATCCAAATGCAAGAGCTGACATAGATGGAAGCTGTGGTACAAGAAATGTTATGGGAGAGACTGTTTAATGGCAAATTTCAGAGTTAATCAATTCATTCCTAGTAGAAGTTCTGTCTGTATGTACTCTTCAACCGTGGGGCTACTTAGCCAACTTTCTAATAACCACAATAGATGATCTACTCTCCAGAAACTTCACTTTCAGAAAAACTGAGTTTTAGGTTTGTCCTACTTCTATTACTCACCTTCTCCCTGCCCCTATCATAACCACTCCTAGCACTTAAGAAAATATATATATTTTTCATGAGAAACTTGAGAGGCATAACATAAAATGAAGAGCTAATCCAGCCTTCACGTACCACACCACCATCTTTAGATCCCTCAATGTAGCCTGCTGTTTCCTGCCTTTGTGCCTTCTAAGTCTGTGATTCAGTTTCTCTTTTGTTTGCTTGACAGACAAACTCCCGATCATCTTTCAAGACCCAGCTCATGCCACCTTCTTTAGGAATCCTTTCTTGGACTTTTCTTCATATCGTGGGAGAAATAAGTTCTGTAGTTTTGACTCCTAAAGTACCTTGCGCAAAATACTACTGTATTCTGGTATAGACAAATAAAAGTCTATTTGCATCACTAGGATACAAAGTCACCTTTGTAATCCTAGGACTAAGTTGTGTTTAGTATACAGTTCTTCTTAAATAAAGTTTTTCTGAGTGGAGATAAGTACTTACCTGGTGACTCTACATGGAAATATGTATGATTTTCTAGAGATATGAGTAAGACAGGTTTTGAAGTCATCTTCACAATTATTGCCAAACTTGCAGTTACTGATAAACCTGCCTTGGAAAACTTCCACCATTCTGCTTCATTCCAGTAATAGCTCTCTGTAATTTGTTTTTTTCCTAGCATAGTGCCCCTGGCGTCAACAAAGGTATAGTGCTGCAGGCAGGTGTGGCTGGTAATGGGTGGAATTGGATTTGGAGGTGTCTTAAAGATTTATTTTCGATCCTCTCTGGTGTTTCAAGCTTTTGATTTTGACAAGCTTATCATTTGCCAGTTGTCAAATGGTTGAGTCATGTGTTTGAAAAAGATATCTCCAATATTCACTCCCTAACAGGAACAGGATTCCTGTTGGCAAAATCAAACCTAGCAGTTCTTGTCTGGCTAACAAAATAATCTCCTCCATTTGTCTACCTTGTGTCATGATTTTCTATACATTTTCTTTTCTTCTTTACAAAAACTCCATGGAATGGAAAGAACAAGTATTATGATCTTAATTTTAACTATAACTATCCTGAAACTCAGAAATTATTTTAAGTCATATTCAGTTCTTACAACTATTATATTAATCTCCTGTAATACCATGCTATCAGACATCCTATTGTACAAAAGGAATATCTGAATATTGCACCTACCGTTGTGATATTCTTCCATCTAGGATCGATTTCTACAATATATATACCTTTTACAAACGCGTTTGCCTAAATATGGGGATCTCAGACCTCTTAGGTGAACGTGTAAGAAAGGGAAGTAGGCAGGATTGGGTCATCCCAAACCAGAGAAGAGAGCTTATCTCCAAGGTATTATAACCCACAACAGACTAAATCGCAGAGTCAGATGGAAGGTAATAGCTCAGTCTCTGATGAGAAATCTGTGATACATTCCCCACTTGCCTGCACAAATAGTTCCTTTCAAAGGCGAGGTGCTTATTGTCTCTGATATAATGTGGCTCTTGGATGTTATCCAGTCAGCAAAGTAGAAACTCACATTTGGCAAGGTGAGCCCTTCCATGGTTTCCTGGTGTACTGTATCAATAGGAAATGACTGGAAAAACACAGCATCAACAGCAACACATGGCTTTGAACTTTTTCAACTCAACACTGTATAAAGTGAACTGCCAAGAATTTTCCATGTGATATCCCTTTTTAGATGACAACATATGACTTCTGACTTTTGCCCTTTATATACTATATAGACTTCATTCTTCAGGCTTCATTAAATTAAAATTCTTTTTAGAGCTAAAAGTTTCTCCCTGTACGGACTTAAAAGTTTTCTTTATTTTTACAGAACCAGGTCTTCTATTCTTATGATATCATCAGCTTCTTGGCTCCCATTTTCATCAGTACCTCTTCCCCCATCCACTTTCTGTTTTGACTATCAAAATAAATCTCAAAAACAAGTTACCATATCATTCTTCACTCATATGGGCAGCCAGGCTGTCAGGGTGCAGGATTGGGTGTGGTGGCAGGAGGATGAATGACTACTGGAACAGACATCGGAGCTGCAGAATTTGGAGGCAAGTGGTGGGAAATGGAGATCTGGCCAGGATGAGCTGTGGGGTTGGATCATCATTCAGTGGAAATTGATGGTAGGGAGTAGAAGAGGTCCGTTTATTTTATTTTTGTTGGTTTCCTTTTCCATTTGTTTTACCATTTCAGTTGGAAGATGGTAATAGTTTAACTTTGTGACTATTATATAATTGGAAAAGCACCTTAAATTTGAAAATAATAGTTCTTAGTAATGTGCTGGAATTTGCTTTTGTGTACATGCTAACTAATATGGGTCTAAGTATAAATTTTCTTTTTGAGATTGTTGCTTGGACACTTCTGGATAATTCTAATAGAGACCTTTAAGGTGCAAATAAACTTCTGATGGGCTCCATTCTGTTTTTGGATTATAAAGATTAAGTTGTTGGGCAAAATTAAATGTATAAACCAAGATCTAGATACTCTCACACTTTCTGTCCTCCTGTCTCCTCTTTCCTCCTTCATATTAATTTACCAGCTACATTAACATTAGTATTTTAAAACTGAGTCCAGATTTAGCTAAATGTGAGTCATATCAAAGTATTTCACCAATAGAGATCCACCTATATTTTCTCATTATTGATGATGATAAGGAATATTAAATGAGCACGTACTTTCTGGCAGATACAAAGGTTAATCTATTTCATACATGTATTATGTACATTATTTAATTTACTGATTTCAGCAATCTGGGAGTCCAATTTAGAGACGAAAACCTGTGATTTAGAAAATCTGAGATTTAGAAAGACTAACCTGCCTAATAGTACCCAGCAATGTAGTAGTGGAGTTAGTATTTGGACACTGGTCTGTTATTTCAAAACTCATTGTCTCATTCTATATGCTATATTATGCATGACATGTTTCTGTTATTGAGATGTATTGACTTTCTTTTTCTTGAGGGATGTTATCAGCAAAATAATATGCTACAAAAAGGAAAGTTATAAATGGCTTGGACAGCTATATCCAAACTGTAGGCTGAAGAGTCGAAAGTGCACAAAGTAGGTCTGCTAGAGTTGAGGTTATTGTCCATTTCTCTGCAAGACTTAGAGAAGTACTTTGATTACTGAATATAATGTAGACTGACCTTTGCACATATTATTGTATTTCAGTATTGTCTATTTCAGCTGATTGAGGCATTTGTGGTTATATATTTATAACTATTAATTTGTCTCATTTGCCTATAGTAATGATTGGAAATGAGGCCCAGTGGGTTCATTATTTAATTCCTGATATATGAAAGAATAAAAATAGTATCACATATTAAGCACCTACTATAGCAGGCACTGCACTGTCTGCTTTACATTTAATCCTCATTGAGATGCTATGGAGGCTATTATTTTAATTTTACTCATTAAAAAAGTGGAAGCTCAGAGAACTTGAGTGTTTTGAAATTGGTCTTTGAGCAAGCTGTGGAGTCAGGTTTAGAACCAGCTCCGTCCACAAAACTCATCTCAGATCAATCCCAATCCTGTAAATGTTCATTGAACATGAGCTCTGTGCCAGCCACTGTGCTGTGAATGGGGCTTTAGCAGGGCACAAGGAAAACATGGTTTCATGTGGCTCCATTGAATCAGGTACACAGTACCTCCTGTGTACTGAATGCCTATAGCAATGAGGACAAATCATTGTATATTTGTGTAGTTTATATTTCTTTTTGTTGAGCTTGTCAATGTACAAGCATATTAATGGAAAAATTACACCTCTTAAGTAGTGCTTTGTTCACTGTGTCTGGCATGGTATTGTTGATATGATTACAGACTTTTGATAGACTATAACTTTCTATGGATAAGACAGAACAGGGGAAGATAGCTTTTACTTAACAGAAAAACAACTGTTAAACAAATACATGAGTAGATTTAAGCAAAACTTTTCTCAAACTTGTTTCTAAACTATAAGTTTCAACAAATAAACATTTTAAAGAACTGATCAGTAAACTTGTCCTTGAAAAGTATATTTTCCTTCCTTGAACACTGACAGAAAAAGACCGTAAGTCAGGTGGTAATTGCTCTGACTTGGGCAGAAAATGTCATGAAAATTCCCCTTTGACCTTCTGTGAGGCTGTCATTTTAAATTGTTGTTTTTGTTTCATACCTCTACGCATTTCTAAATTTAAGCTTAAATTCTAAACTAAGAAACTGCCACTTTTATCATGATTTTTTTTTTTTAGATGCACTGTTTCTTCTTTCTTTTTTTTTTTAAGTTTTTTTATAATCAATATTTTTTATTATGATATTGTGGGGTACAGTTAAGGGTTAGGTATACAAATATGTTTCATTCAGGCACCCTTGTTATCACATGATTTTTAAAAAAAAATCTTTTTAAACCTTGAAAAAGAAGTTTTAAGATTTCTAGTACTAGGAGCATGGACATTTCAAATTCTGGACTTTTTTTGTTGTTGTTGCTCTGAAATGATTCTGTGTATCTGTTAATCCTTCCTATAACCCTCCATTTTATATGTTTTTTTCTTTAATCAAGACTTCTTGTAGTTTGCTGTTGTTGATTAAAACCAGAGTATAGATTGATATTATGAAATTACAAAGCTTAAAGTTGCTGAATGAATTACCTTAAGAAAAATTTCAATCAGATCCATGAACTTATAATAACCGTTGTAATTTAGGAGTTAAATTGACACCAATTATAAAGCAGAGAACTACACTTAAACCAATTTTCACTATCTTTAATAATATTATTGGCCAGGCATGGTGGCTCACGCCTATAATCCCAGCACTTTGGGAAGCCAGAGTGAGAGAATTGCCTGAGCCCATGGGCTTGAGACCAGCCTGGGCAACTTGGCAACTCCTCATCTCTACAATAAATCAAAAAATTAGCCAGGCATGGTGACTCGTGCCTATAGTTCCAGCTACTTGGAAGGCTGAGACGGAAGGATCGCCTGAGCTCAGCAGGTTGAGGGTGTGGTGGCCGTGAATGTGCCACTGCACTACAGACTGGATGACAGAGTGAGACCCTGACTAAAAAAAAAAAAAAATTATCAAAATAACTCCACTTACTAAACCATGTGTCAACTCCCATGTGTTAGCTAAATGCTTTCCATATATTACCTTCTAATAATGCCCACCACAATCTGTGCATCATCTCTATTTATGCCCCATTTTACAGAAAAGTGAACTTTTTTGACCAAAGTCACACAATTTTTTTGTCAGAATGAGAGGTCAAAGATAGATTTATTCAATTCCAGAACCTGAGCTAGCCTTCTTTTATTAACATTCCATGTTAAGCAGTTACTTATTGAGCATTTAGAATGTGTAAATTGCTGGAAAGTTACTCTGGGAGCTCCATCCTTCAACTGTTAGAACTTACAGATAATTGGGCAGAGAGGATCATGTGAATAGGTATCAAGGAGTGATGGGTACTACACGAGGAGGTAGCACAAGGCACCACTGGAGTACACTGAATGGCTCTGTCTATGGCAGACGGACATAGGCCAGGAAAAGCTTCCCAGCAACGACAGTTTGAGACTGAAAAAATCAGTAGAAGTTGACCAGAAGATGGAAGGGTAGGGAAACAGAGCTAGAAGGGCAATTCAAAGCAGAAATAAGAGCAAGCACAGAGACTCAGATATAAGAGTGCAGGTGATTCTGCACGGGTGGGGCTGGGGCTGGGCTTGGGGCTGGAGAGGCCCAGTGGGGCTCAGTGAAGAAGGACTTCACATGCTCTGCTAAGGAGTTAGCAGAACCTTGGTTTCAAGGAAGATTTCTCTGGCTACAAAGTGGTCTTTGTGGCTGTACTTTATGGGATCACTTGCATTGTTGACTCTCCTCATCCTCCTCATTACTAGAATTGCCCAAGCAAAAGGCTAATGCTCCATCTTCCCTTAAAAGCATTTGCTTTTAGTTGCTACCCTTTAATTCTATCTCTTACTTCTTCTACTCTTTATAATCATGGGCTCTTCTTGGTTATCACCTTATTCACAAGAGCAAAAATGGGAACAATTGACCCTCAGAACCTCTAATGCCTACTATTATGCTTCTTGAATGTCAAGGTCAGTGTTAACAGTGATGTGAAATCCTAATGCTGCTCTTTTGCACATGTTTCAGTGTCTGCTTCTCCTTCTTTGCCACTACTCTCTACTTACATATTTTACAAAAACCCAGGAAACATCATGAAATACAAGCTGTTAAGGAAATCACTAAACAAGATCAAGCTGAATTATAATGCTCAATTTCCATGACGCCTGGTGACTATTCAAATAAGTACAGTTTTCTTCGTATTTTTACTTTTTAGCAGATGGGAACCACTCATTTCAGTATAATTTTTATTTTTTTACTTTTGTTTTTTGAGTTGGAGTCTCACTCTGTCACTCAGGCTGGAGGGCAGTGTCATGCTCCTGGCCACCATAACCTTGACCTGCTGGGCTCCTGTGATCCTTCTGCTTCAGCCTTCTAATTAGCTGGAACTACCGGCATGCACTATCATGTCTGGCTAGTTTTTTAGAAAATTTATTTACTGTAGAGACGAGGTCTTGCCAAGATGCCCGGGTGGGTCTCGAACCCAGGGGCTCAGGCAATCCTCTTGCCTCAGCCTCCCAAAGTGTTGGGATTACAGGCTGAGACACCAAGCCTGGCTATAATTTTTATTTTTAAGAGGCACACTATTTTCTTCTGGGAGAATCTTCACAAGGGGAAAAGTTATCATTTTTTTTTTTTTGAGTTGGAGTCTCACTCTGTCGTCCAGACTGGAGTGCAGTGGCACGCTCCCGGCCACCACACCCTTGACCTGCTGGGCTCCGGCGATCCTTCCGCCTCAGCCTTCCAAGTAGCTGGAACTACAGGCATGGGCTACCATGCCCAGCCAGTTTTTTGATTTATTGTAGAGATGAAGTTTTGTCAAGTTGCCCAGGCGGGTCTCGAACCTGCAGGCTCAGGCAATCCACTCACCTCAGTCTCCCCAAGCGCGGGATTACAGGTTGAGCCACTGAGCCTGGCTGGAAAAGTTATCATTTTAAACATTGTCAGCTTATGACTACAGAGAGAAAGCATCTAGTTTACCAATGAGAGGAGAACAAGAATCTGCAGTTTTTTCATGATCTAGTTTTTTGTTGCATTCTTCAAAATATCACCTAACAACCTATAAATAAAGAAAAACTAAGTTCATTTTAACACACTGCAGTTAGAAAGAATGCCATTTTGACAGTCTTAGTGTCTCAGAAGGAGAAGCCAGAAGTGAGATATTTATAGGACTCTCAGGACTGGGCTGAAGTGGCTTACGAAGGGTCGTTTAGGAAGGGAAAATTATTGGAAATGGGCAAGTTGGTGATATAGTTTAGTTTTGGTGGAAAGGGTAAAGCAAGAGCTTGATTTGAGTCTTGATAAGTAAACTATTGTTTGAAGAACAAGTTATTTATACAAAGGAGTGCACCGTTTTCTCCAATAAATTGATTTGTAAAAATTATTTGAAGCAAACTGTGCTCACTGAGATGTCATTTGAGCAAAGACCAGAATGAAGTAAAAATATATAGATAACTAGTGAGAAATTATTCCAGGCAGTGGGAACAGTACATGCAAAGGCCTTGAGGCAGGAGTGGTATGTATGGAATAGCAAGAGGCCAGTGTGGTAATAGTCAATACTGGAGCAGAAATGGGAGAATTGAATAATAGAGAAAATTATAGAACTTTGGAGATTACTCTCAGAGATATAGAAAACTATTGGGAGGTTTAAAGGAAAAGAGTGCCATAATCTAACTTCAATTTTAAAAGGATGACAGTGGCTGTTGTGATGAGAAAAGATTGTAGGGAAGTAAGTTAGGATGCGATTGCAATACTTTAGGCAGGTGATGATAGGATGCTTTCTTGGATAAGGGTGGGAGTCATACAAGTGGTAAGGGGTGGACTCAGGATTTTTTTAAAAAGGTAAGACAAATAGACTTTGCTGATTATATTGAGCAGTGGTGTGAGAGAAAGAGAAAGTTTAAGGAAGCAAGAAGAGTTTTGGCCTGAACTAGTGGAAAAATGAAGTTGACATTTACTGGGAAGGGACAACATCTTGGAGGAACAGGAATTGGGGGCATAGATCAGGATTTTGGACATGTTAATGCGAGGTGCTTTTAGATATGCAAGTGAAGATGCCATATAGGAATTCAGATATATGAGTCTGGAGCCCCAGGGAGAGGTCTGAAGTAGAAATAGGAATTTGAAGTTTTTAGTAGATAGAAGGTATTTGAAGTCATGAGACTAATGTAGATAGAGTCAGAACCCAGGGCCCGGGCTTTAGTCTCTCCATTGTTTAGATGAGGAATCAGCAAATAATATTGAGAAGGGCAGTTAAGGCATTCAAAGGAAAGCTAGAAGGAAGAGGGGTATCTTGGAAGCCAAGTGACAAGATTGTTTCATGACTGTTTTGGAGGAAAGAGTGATCAGCTTTGGCCAGATCTGAGAATTCACAATGGAACATCTACCTTAGTACTGTGAAAATAATTGAGGCCCTTGAAAAGAGCAGTTTTGGTAAAGTAGTGGGGGTGAAAATCTGATTGGAGGAGGTTCAAGAGAGGTGGGAAGAAGAGAATGGAAGGCAAGGAGTTTAGACTACCCTTTTGAGGAGTGCTGCTGTAAATGGGGGCAGAGACAGAGAGAGGTAGCTAAAGTAGGATGTGGTGACATCAGCATATTTTTATGCTAATACAAATGGATCAGTAGCAAGATAAAAAATTTTAAAGTCAGACAGAAAGATGATTGTGTAATAGCGACTAATCTCTTTTTTCTCATAATTCTGTCTGCTGTTGCTTTACCTATTTTATACATGCACATACATGTCTATAACCTTTTAATACTTATTTGCATTTATATATATTCATATATAATATTGTAACTTAACTCTTCATGTATTTAAGTGCTTCTAGTGTTGTATACTTTTCATGTCTCCTGTCTATTTTTAATATTACTACCACAGCTGTCCTTTAGTTTAAATTTGCCTGAAATATCTTCCTTCATCCCTTTATTTTAAACATTTCCATGTTAAATGTAAAACCTCAAACTATAAGGATCTTAGAAGAAGCTCTAGGGAACACCCCTTCCGAACATCAACCTAGGCAATGAATTCATGACTAAGTCCTCGAAAGCAAATGCAACAAAACCTAAAATTGACGGATGGAATCTTATCAAGCTAAAAAGTTTTTACACAGCAAAAGAAACCACCAAGAGAGTCAAGAGACAACCCACAGAATGGGAAAACAAATATTTGCAAGTTATGCATCCAACAAAGGCCTGCCATCCAGACTCTATAAGGAAGTCAGAAGTCAGTAAATAGACAGAAAAAATAAATAACCCCATTAAGGAAGACACTCAAGTAACCAACAAACATGAAAAAATGCTCAGCTTCACTAATCATCAGAGAAACACAAATGAAAACTACAAAAAAATACCATCTCAGACTGGTTAGGATAGCTATTACTAAAAAGTTGAAAAACAGGTGTTGGCAAGGCTGTGGAGAAAAGGAAACGCTCATATACTTTTGATGAGAATGTAAGCCAGTTCAGCCTTTGTGGAAAGCAGTGTGGTGATTTCTCAAATGACTAAATATTGAGCTACTATTTGACCCAGGAATCCCACTCCTGCGATATACCCAGAGGAACACAAATCGCTCTACCAAAAAGACACTCGCATATGTATGTTTATTGCAGCACTATTCACAATAGCAAAAACATGGAACCAACCCATATACCCATCAAAAGTGAACTGGATTAAGAAAATGTGGTACATAGACACAATGGAATATACACAACTTTAAAGAAGAACAAAATCATGTCCTTTGAAGCAACAGGGTTGCAGTTGGAGATTATCATTCCAAGTGAATTATCATGGAAACAAAAAACCCAATGCCACATGTTCTCACTCATAAGTGGGCACTAAACATTGGACACATGGGCACAAATGTGGGAACAACAGATGCTGGGCATTGCTAAAGGAAAGAGAAATGGAGAGGGGACAAGGAACACATAACCACTCACTGGGTACTACGTTCAGTACAGGGGGAAAGAGGACTCACTAGAAGTCAAAACTCGCGTTCACATAATTTACTTATGTAGCAAATCCTCACATGTACCCCATGACTCTAAAATAATAATAACAATAATAAATCTTTATGTATCCTTTTGTTTTTATTTTTTTTTATTTTGAAGATGTGGGATACAATCCAGGGTTAGGTATACAAACATTCATTATGCAGATACTCTTTGTTGATGAGGTGTGTCCCCCCTCTGGCAGTTTCTCACTACTGCCAATCCTGCCCCCTTTTCTCCCCTGACAGTTTCCCACTACTGTCAATTCCTTTCTTATAGTATTGTGATAATTGTTTAAGGTCTGCTTATGAGTTAGAACATGTGGTACTCAGCTCTTTGTTTCTGTGATAGATTACTCAGTATCACAGACTCTAAGTTTATTTTTAAATATATTTCTTAGAGTTAACATTTTGTTGCTCCTTATTTTTTTTTGTCTAATTTCAGTGTTGCTATTTTAATTTGTGAACATACTTGACTTATATTAATTGAATTAATACCTGAGTTTTTATTTTTGGTGTCTTATTTGATAAACTATATATTTTTTGCATTTCATTGAATAGATGAATTTTTCTTATAGTGTTGCAGGAAAACGAATCAGAGAGGCTGTGACACTGAGACTGATAAACAGAAGGATGCATTTATTATTGGAACGCCAGCATTCAACCCAGCAGACTCCAGTCACAAAGGCTGGGCTGCATCGCAGTCGGGTCTCAGCTCATATAGGTTTTACATTGGCTTTGGAGGGAAGGGGCTTTTCATGGTGTAAGGTTTTGTACTTTTTGTACCAATAGCACAGGTTTGTGGTTTTGACTACAGGCACTGAGCACAGCATTACAGGAAGGGGCTTGTAGTTTTAGTTGCAGGTACTGAGCGTGGCGTTTTGCATTAAAAAACTGGAACACTTTAATTGTAATATATGTTTTGAAGCGTTTTTTAAAAGTCCCTTACCATAATAATTGAAAGTTGTACATTTTATGTTTGTTCTTTTAGTGGTTTGTTTCTAAGGCATTAAGGACAATACCTGTGCTTATTTTTTTCCCTAAAGAAGACAATATCCTTGGCATGTTCTTACCGCCTTTGTTATGTTTTCATCTTCAGATACATTTTTGCCTGTTGTTATCATTTAGACTTTGATTTTCTGGGTTTTCATCTTTAATTTTGTCTATGTTTTGGATTTCTCCTTAGTCACTGCTTACTCATATCACACTCCTAAAAGGTTTTAACCTGTTTTCTCATGCTTATCTCTTGTATCTTATAAAGTGTTTTTAGACCGGCTTTTCTTTTTCCAAGAGTTTTCTTTCAAGAAGTTTTTAAAGTGAGTTCTTATATAGTAAGATATGCTGAGATTTTCTGTGTCTGAGCATATCTTTATTTCAATTTCATTTTAAAATTAATAGTTTAGCAGAATATATTCTAAGTTCAAATTTTCTATCCTTTCAGAGCATGAAAAAATATTACTTTATTATCTTGTTGCTTCCAATGTTCCTGTCAAAACATGTAATGTTGATGTAATTTTTTTTAGGTCATTTGCACTTTCTTTGTGGTATTTGAGATAGCTTAGAAAATTTTGTTTTGCTTTTGATGTTTTTGTAATTTATGAGGATGTATTTAGGTGTGCAATTTTTATTGATTCTGTTTTGCACTCTTTATTTTAAATATTGGAAAAATACAACAACATGTGGTTTGGCTGCATAAGCATAATGCCAAATACACTTACCCGCATGAAAAATTTTCATGCATAAAATAATGATTTTATATATTGAACAATGATCTCTATAATTTATTTTTGTTTTATTTTATTTTTTGAGTTGGAGTCTCACTCCGTCGCCCGGGCTGGAGAGTGCGCAGTGGCATGTTCACAGCTCCACCCCAGCGTTGACCTGTTGGGCTCTGTTGTTCCTTCTGTCTCAGCTTTCCAAGTAACCAGAAATACAGGCACATGCTACCATGCCCGGCTAATTTTTTGATTTATTGTAGATGAGGTCTTGCCAAGTTGCCCAGGCTGTTCTCAAACCCATAGGCTCAGGCAGTCACCTTGGCCTCTCAAAGTCCTGGGATTATAGGCTTGAGCCACCGTACAGCCTGATATCAATAATTTATTGTTATCTACTATGTCAGGCGCTATGTAAAGAGTTTGATGTGCATTATTTATTTATTCATTACAACAACCTTATGAAATAAACACTATTGTTATTTTTGTTTTTAGGAGATGAAGCAATTGAAGCTTAAAATACTTGCATAACTTGCCCAAGATCACTTAGCTAATCAATGGTGGAGCTGAGGCATCATATAACCCCAGGCTGTTTAACTCAATATTTTTCTTATGATCACCTTGTTACCCTCTATCTCTTATATTTGCTTCATAATTGGTAAGTACTCTTAATTTATGTATGTTTTAATTTAGCAATTTACTGTTTAAGGAGGAATTTTATTTAACTACAGCTAAAAAAATGACTTCACTTATACTTAAATGTGAGGGGGGAGAGAGAATTTTCATGTGAATTACTTTGAGAATAATTTATTAATTTGATGCAATTGTGATAATAACTACAATATCTGTTAGAGAGGAGAATGGCTGTCAAATGAAATGGTTTAGAGGTACTATTTGCTCATTATTCTTGTCCTTTATAAACTGTCACTCTTTAATTACTGCTGAAATAATCTCATTATTAGTAAAACAAATGTATGAGCCACATTTGAAAGAAGAGAGACTGCTAACTAAGAGCTGTGGGCAGGATTATAAGCCTCTCTGTCATTGTCAATAGGAGTACATATTTGTCATCCATATGTCCTGTGTCTTATTCCATTTTCTGGTGCTATAACAGATGCTACAGGATGGGTAATTTGTAAGAAAATTTTTTTTCTTACAGTTCTGGAGGCTGGGATGTCCAAGAGTAGGGTGTTGACATCTGGCAAGGAACATCCCATGGCCGAAGGGTGAAGGGGCAGACAAGTTTGTGTGTATGAAAAAGAAAGGCACTCAGAGTCAGACTCACTTTATGACAATTCACTCATATGATAACTAACCTACTTCCATTACAACCACGTCAATCTATCAATCACCTCTGATAAGCCCCCCTCCAAACACTACTGCATGCATTGGGGATTATGTTTCCAACACATAAATTTTTGGGGGACACATTCAAATCATAGCATTCTGTTAACTGTCCGATATTGCTCCTCAATGTCTGGTTCTGATAATATGCTAAAAAGGCAGGCAGTGGTATCAGAATCAAACGGATAAAAATAGGTGGAGATTCTGGGGCAGTGGTGGGAAGAATTTAAACTGATTCTACATTATTCTCTTTCTGAATCCTTTGCTTAAGGTCAAATTTTGCTCTCCAAAAATTATCTGTGATTTAGTTTTCCAAAAAAAAAAAAACTAGTGCTGTTTCAGTTCTTTGAATAGCCAGCTGCTTTTTACATATCTGTCTTGAACTTTTCCATAATTATGTATTGGATTTGAGAATATTAATGTAGAGGAAAGGAAACTCTTTTTAATTTATAAAATTTCCTTTTATTTTATTTTTATAACTTCATTTTATTATAGAGTTGTGGGGTAAAGTCAGGATTAGGTGCATAAGAAGTATATATGCAGGTGAAGTTTGACCTCCAACTTGTTCTCACTTTCCTTGGTTTAGGACCAAGTGCCCTTTGTGTTGTTATGTGCAACTCCCACCCCTGGCAGTGTCCTGTGGCTGCTGATCCCTCCCTTGTGCCATTGTGATTAATGTTCAGGTGCTACTTATGACTGAGAACATGTGGTATGCTGGCATGGGTGCGGAGAAAAGGGATTGCTTCTATACTATAGATGGGAGTGCAAACTAGTTCAACCTCTATGGAAAATAGTGTGACAATTTCTAAAAGAACTAGAAATTGACCTTTCATACGATTCAGCAATCCCCATTCTCAGAATATATCTGAAGGAACATAAGTTGCTCTACAAACAAAACAAAACAAAACAAAAAACTTGCACACACTTGTTTATTGCTATAATATTCATAAGAGCAAAAACACAGAACCAATCCTATTGCCCATTGAAAGTGGACTAGAGAAAGAAAATGTCCATATATGATGGAGTATTATATAGCCATAAAAAAGGACAAAATCATGGACTTCACAGTAATTGGATGGAGTTGGAGACTTTCACACTTAGTGATCTCTCCTTTTATTTTTATAAATGCTGCATCATAGAAACAAAGAAAAAATTCTGTAAAGGAATGTTCTCTTTATGGTTTAATTCTGAGCTCATCAAAAACAGGAATAATTGAACAATGTTTTCTTCTTCTACATCCCTTCAGAAAAGTGAAAAGTGGGAGGAAAAAAGTGATATTTATTTATTTATTTATTTATTTTTCTTTCAATAGCTTTGGAGGGGTACAAATTGTTTTTGGCCTGGGCTTTGAGTATACTTGCCACCCCCACCTGTGCACATTGTACCCACTAGGTGACTTTTGTCCTTCTACCCTTTCCCCCTCCCCATTCTGAGTCTCCAGTGTTCATTATACCATTCTCTATGTCCTGGTATAGAGCAAAAGAATTTTGACTACTGCAGTAAAACTTGTGGACAAGGAAACTATGTGTTCTGTATTCCACTTAACTCTTCCATTTGTGACTTTCCTATTAACTTGGGACAGAACTTCATTTTATTCATAGATGTTCACTTATTAAAAAAAAAGAGGTTCTTGTGTCCTAAATTTAGAGAATGACTTGCTGTGATTCAACTGGTACTGGCTGCTGTGGCTGGAACTCTGGCATAATAATATTAACTGCCATTTATTGAGATGGGCCAGATATTTGGAACACATTATTTATGGCCCTCTCAACACTCTGCAAGATAAATTTTATTATCATTTTGCAGATAAGAAAACTAAAGCAAATTTCCCAAGGTCTCTCAGCTATCTATGTCAGAGCTAGGAGTCAAATCAAGATCTGCCTTCAATGCCCATATCTCTCTCATATCACTGCTTCTTCATCACCTCACCCTGAAAATAACGCATCTTTAGTTTGTCTTTCCTATGCTGACTCACTGCCTTTATTGAAGTCCCTATGATCTTTCCCCCATGGTAACATGTTATCATTGCTTTGGTTATGAGTAGTTTAAATGTTGAAATTCTGGGCCAAAAACTTGTGTTTCTATTTTCAGAACATATTTAACATTTAACGGTTCTCTAAATAAAGCATATCTCTGCTCAATTACTTTGAGTGCATTCTGACTTTTGTCAATTTACTATTGGATTGGAGGTAAATTGGCAGGAATTATCTATAACCATAAAGAGAGACTATTAATTTACTTTGGAATGGTTTAGGTTCTTTTCTCTTGACATAACTGAATTGAGTGAAAAGAATTATGCTTTTGATATTATACAGTCTGCTGAGGGATTGCTACCAGAAGACATCTATAGATTTGATTCAGATAGGAGGCTGCCTTTGATTCAACTGAACCATCAGATGCGTTTTCTCCCCTAGTATTAAACCGTGCCTGTGATTAGTTTCCTGAGATTTCTACAATTCAAAGGTTAATTGATAGCTGAGTCAAATAATGTGGCTCATAGCACCAAGGATGTCTCCCAATATGTGCATTGTCCATCATAGTCATCACTTGCCATAGGAGGCTATTTAAACTAAAATTTAAGTAAATTAAGATGAAATAAGATTAAAAATTAATTTCTCTGTCATACAAATTCCATTTTAAGTGCTTAATAGCCACATGTAGCTAGTGGTTACTGTATTGGACAGCGAAGCCTAGAACATTTCCATCATCACAGAAATTGCTATTGGATGTTACTGAACCATAAGGAAGACAGAAATGAAGCATGCTGGTCAGCATTACCTGAGTTGTAGAATGAAATAGGTTGCGCTGTATTGTAATCACCTCTTTGTCTTTCTAGCTATCTATGGGGAAGAAAAGATTTCATTATTGTTTGTTAATCGCATAGCAGAGTGACTGACACCTTGGGGCTCAATAAATATTTGTTCTGTGTTGCATGAATAACAATCAAGAAAATAAGATGAACAGAGAAGAATTCTTGCAGATGATAAAATATAGTGAATATTTGGGCAGTGTAAATAAAATAGTCATTTTCCTATGGAAGAGTTGATCAAGTAGTGTTTCAATGAGGAAGAGATGACAGTTGTCCAGACTCCAAGTCACCAGGAAAGAAAAAGAAGCCAGAGCTTAATAACAATGTCAAGTTCAGTTGGCTTTGATTTGGACTGGGTGCCTGACAAGCCATGGTGCAACACTTTGCTTCTGGTTGAATGAGTCGTCCAAAAGGAAAATAATCTTTTTTTTTTTTTTGAAACATTTAAATTTATTTTCTCTTCTAAACACAAGTCAGGAATAAAATTAAAGAGTTATTGTAAAGTTGCCTAAAGGAGCTTATCTTTTGGGTTATGAGTAAGTCAAGATAAGGGGATTATTTATGACTGTGAAAAATAAATCAATGCTTTAGTTTACAAGCAAAATATGGTGCTGATATGTCTTTTTCACATTTCATACATTTAGTAAACATATGTATAACTAGAGAATAAGTTACAATAGTGGATATAATAGCAAAGCAAATGATTTTTTTTGGTGTTGTCAAAACTATTGAGGTATGGAATTACAAGATTCTTTTTAGAACTGTAGAAGAGAGTTGAACTTGGGATTTAGTTGACATTACTTTGAGCTATGATTTACTACATATTTTACTGCAGCAATCTTTTACATGGTCATTCAGAAAAAGTAACTAAAAATTTACACTGTGTAATTAACCTCAAAGGAGATTATTTTTGTTGTTATGGTGGTGGTGGCTGTTCTATGGAATACATTCTCAGTGGCTAAGTCATCCCATGGTTGTTACAGCACATTTTCTTCCTTGTCCAGAGCTGCATATGCTGACTCATGCCTGTGTGCATGCCCTGGAGTTGTTTTCCCATTGAGTGTGGATGGTTTTCATGCATTCACTCATACTTTCTCGCCTGGTCATCATTTTTCCTGGGAAAGCATTTTTGATTTAGCAAGTTATAGCTATAGAACAGAATGAGGATGTCTGATCCCAACATACGCTATACTTGACTTCAATATTGATTTCATTAACTGAATGCTCTCAGCAACTGAGACATGACAGAAATAGGTGGTTGAACCATATATCCTTAGATGTTGATGATATAAACTTTGCATGGGAGTGTGGCCTGGAAGTAGCCCGAGATAAGAACATAGTAGTATTGTTTTGACATGGTATCCAGTAATCCTGAAGTTAGATATTGAGACTGGGAAGGCGTTGGCTCCAGGTTTCCCTTAAATTAATAGGTAGTTTTCCAAAATAGTGCTACAGTAAAAAGAGAGATGAAAAACTCCAAGGTAATTAATCTGCCAATTGCTCTTTGAAAAAATAATTTAGTTTTTTCTCATCTAAGTAGCTTATCTTTTTATCTAAGTAACAAATAACTTTATAGAATTTAGTGGAAAATAAATCTCTTTATACCATAAGAACGTGGATTAATCTCAAACTGATGGGGAGGAAGTATTTGACTGCTCATAATTAGATACATTGGATATAGCATTTATTGTACAACTTTATTCTCCCTTATTCCTTCATATAATTTTTTCTCTTCCTTTATGAAAACAAATAGGACTATTCTGTGCAGTTTATCCCCACCTGCCAGTTATATGAAAAAAGACTTTACACCAAATTCAGCTCTGTGGCAGTTAGAAAAAATAAAGAACTGGAACATGGCATGTCCTGTCTTCCAATCTACACATGGTAGGACATTTTCTGAGTTGGCGTTGTTGGGAGCTCAGACAAAATGAAAAGATATATTCCCCGCCCCCCCCCCCAGGTTTTTTTGAGTCAGAGTTAGCCTGTTGCCCAGGCTGGAGTGCAGTGGCATGCTCACAGCCACTGCAGCCATAGTCTGCTGGGATCAGGCGGTCCTTCTACCTCAGACTTCCAAGTAGCTGGAACTACAGGCACGTGCTACCATGCCCGGCTTAGTTTTTGATCCATTGTAGAGACGAGGGCTCACCAAGTTGCCCAGGCTGGTCTTGAACCCCTGAGCTCAGGCAATCCTCTCACCTTGGGCTCCCAAAGTGCTGGGATTACAGGCTTGAACCACTGTGCCCAGTCTTCCCTTTGCTTTAATAGAAAACAGTAGTAATCTGAGTTGGAAGGAATACATCAAGCTGCTCAGTTATAAAAAAAAATCTAAGAAATAACTCTATATTTCTGAAATTGGTTTAAGAAAGTTTTGGCCACTTGTCCGACAGAGATGGACAAGAGAACAGTTTCTGGCCTAGACTTCATGGCAGTGAACAAACATTTTCTTCCTATGGTAGCTGCATTATTAAGAGATCCTAGTGTATCCTGAGGATGTTAGCTGAGATTGACTCTGGCAGGCTGCCCCAGAAAACAGTTGGAGAGCTCTTATTCAGAAAGAAACTTAAAGTGTTTGTGACATGGCTAGAATGTTAAATTCCATCCTAGATAAGGAAGACTGGAGGTAGAGACTGTCTAAAAGCTTTACAGTTACATTCAGATAAATGCCTTTCTAGATCAGGTAATTTATTCCTCCTGACCTATTGGTCACTCTCAGAATGGCACTGACACCCTACTTTAAGCCTGGGAGCCATTTATAGACTATTTTTAATTTGGTTTTGTGATTAGCATTCTCTAATACATTTAAATCCATATATCCCAATAGCAAAAAATGTTTTAAGATGCATATACAAATAAATCTTAGAGTTAACAGGTTAATTATAACAGCTCTGAGGTGCAAAATCAGTTAAAATCAGTTAAGGTTCAGATCTCTAAACCTTTACTTCTTATCTCATGAGTGGGCAAAAGACATGAACAGACACTTCTCAAAAGAAGATTAGGTACTCTGTTCTTTGTTTCTGTGATAGATCACTTCTCAAACATGAAAAAGTGCTCATCCTCTGGCAACCCCCTCAAATCCCCTTCCACTGTGGGAGCTTTTTCAGTCCTCTCAATAAATCCTGCTTTCTCAAAAAAAAAAAAAAAAAAGAAAAAAAAGTGCTCAGCCTCACTAATCAGCAAAGAAATGCAAATCGAAACTACATTAAGATACCATGTAACCCCAGTAAAAATGGACATCACTAATAAAACAAACAACAAAGGATGCTGGTGAGGATGCAGAGAAAAAGGAACGCTTCTACCTTGCTGGTGGAAATGCAAACTAGTGCAACCTCTTTGAAAACAGTGTGGTGATTTCTAAAAGAACTAGAAAATGACAAGGACCCAGCAATCCCCCTATTGGGAATATACTCAGAGGAACTCAAAACATTATACAAAAAAGATACCTGCAAATATATGTTTATTGCAGTACCATTTACAATAGCAAAAACATGGAACCAGCTGTGCTGCCCACTGAAACTGGACAGGATAAGAAAATGTGGTACACATACACAATGGAATATTATGCAGTCATAAAGAAGGACAACGTGGACTTTGCAGCAACTTTGATGGATTTAGAGTCTGTCATACTCAGTGATCTATCACAGAAATAAAGAACAGAGTACCGCATGTTCTCACTCATAAATGGACCCTGAACATTTACCATAATACCATAAGAAAATGATTGGCAGTAGCGGAATACTGTTGGGGTAGGGTGGGAACACACATCAATAAGGGTATCTAATCTCAAACAAGGCAAAGTGGGGACTAAACAAGACCCAAACTTT
Organism: Carlito syrichta; assembly: GCF_000164805.1. Lineage (NCBI taxonomy): Eukaryota > Metazoa > Chordata > Mammalia > Primates > Tarsiidae > Carlito > Carlito syrichta. Next base: position 40,265 of record NW_007253288.1, read on the forward strand.
ACCTGCATAATGTCCACTTGTATACCTAATCCTAAACTGTACTCCACACCTTTAAAATAAAAAAAGAAAAAAAAAAGATAAAAAGAAAAAAAGAAAAAAGCAGGGTGTTGTGAGCCTCTTTAGGTAAAGTAAATCACTTCAATCACCAAAAGGATTTTTTTTTTTTTGAGTTTGAGTCTCACTCTGTTGCCCAGACTGGAGTGCAGCGGTATGCACACAGCCAACGCAGCCTCGACTTGCTGGGCTCAGGTCATTCTTCAGCCTCAGTTTTCCAAGTAGCTGGAACTACAGGTATGTGCTACCATGCCTAGTTAATTTTTTGATTTATTGTAGAGATGAAGTCTCACCAAGTTGCCCAGGCTGGTCTTGAACCCGTGGGCTTAGGCAATCCTCTCACCTTGTCCTCCCAAAGTGCTGAGATTATAGGCGTGAGCCACCATGGCTGGCGCCAAAAAGATTTTTAAGGTACCTTGATAAGCTTGATGTTCTCAATATGGTGGAGAACTTGTAAACTATTAAACATTTAAATGACCTTCCTTCTCTTCACCTCAAGAGAAGATGGATTTTCCAACTCTGAAAATGTATTTTCCATTCAATGTTTAGATTTCAGCTGTACTGGCTGAAGAGATAATACTTCATCGCAATGGTCTTGTTACTCAGGACTCTTGATTACTTCCAAGTTTTGGCAGTTATGAATAAAGCTACTATAACCATTTGTGTGCAGATTTTTGTAAGGATAAAAGTTTTCAACTCCTTTGGATAAATACCAAGTAGCATGAATGTTTGTTCACATAATAAGACTACGCTTCATTTTTATAAGAAACCATCACACTGTCTTCCAAAGTGACTGTACCATTTATCATTCCCATTAACAATGAATGAAAAATTCTATTGCTCCACATCATCAACACCATTTGATGCTGTTATTGTTTTGAATTTTGGCCATTCTAATCAGCATATAGTGGTGTCTCATTGTTGTTTTAATTCACATTTCCTTTATGACATATGAAGTGAAGCATCTCTTTTTATGTTTATTTTCTCTCTCTCTCTCTCTCTCTCTCTCTCTCTCTGTGTGTGTGTGTGTGTGTGTGTGTGTGTGTGTGGTTTTACATTAAGGTCTTTGATCCATTTATAGTTGATTTTTGTATGGCAATAATTAGTGGTCTTGTTTTATTTATTTATTTATTTTGGCATTATTCAATTTATTTATTTAGTATACCTAATTATGAGATAAGATTGTATAATCTATAGAGATGTTGAGAAAATTATACTATTAAGTAACATTTAAAACATTTGGTTCCGTGGCCATGATTGCCACACAATAAGGAGCACTTAATACACTTTAATTTCCCTCATCAAGGTTCCTGTCAATATAGGTCTTATCCTATAGTAAGTATCCTGACTAAAGTCTTTGAGAACATGGGCACAGTAGGAATCCTGACTAAAGCACCTGGCAAAAATTTGACAGACTAGTAGGCTTTTCCTTAGAGTACATAAGTAGTACACATGTTTTCTCTGGCAGTGGTTATACACAAGACTGGCTGACTATCAAAGTTATAATTTAATACTTTTTTTTTGGTGGGAATATTGCTCATATAATTTATTTATTTATTTTTTCATAATCAATATTTTTTATTATGGTTTTGTGGAGTACAGTTAAGGGTTAGATATAAATTACATTTCATTCAGGCACCCTGTTGAAAGAGGTGTTTCCCTTCCCCAGACAGATATTTGTGACTGTTAACCCCATCTCCCTCCCCCCCACCATAGTTTCCCAGTGCCATCAGTCATTTTCTTATAGTATTACATTGGATGTTCAAGGTCCATTATATGAGTGAGAACATGT
>NW_007253288.1:42130-42946 GCF_000164805.1 Carlito syrichta
ACATGTGATACTCGGATCTCTGTTTCTGTGAGATGTCACTCAGTATTATAGACTCTAGTTCCATCCAGGTTGCTGCGAAATTCATGATTTTGTTCTTTTTTATGGCTGCGTAGTATTCCATCATGTATATGTACCACATTTTTTAATCCAGTCCTCTTTGGATGGGCAGCATGGTTGTTTCCAGGTTCTTGCTATTGTGAACAATGCTGCGATAAACATACGTGTGCAGATATCTTTTTATAGAGTGATTTGAGCTCTTCAGGTATATTCCCAGTAGGGGGATTGCGAGGTCATATGGGAGGTTGATGTTTAGAGCTTTTAGGAATCGCCACACTGTTTTCCACAGAGGTTGCACTAGTTTACACTCCCACCAACAGTGTAGAAATGTTCCCTTTTCGCCACACCCTCTCCAGCAGCTGTTATTTTTTGAGTTGTTGATAATTGCCATTCTGACTGGAGTTAGGTGGTATCTCAGTGTGGTTTTGATTTGCATCTCCCTGATGATTAGTAAGGTTGAATATTTCTTCATGTGTTTGTTGGCTGCTCGGATGTCCTCTTTTGTGAAGTATCTGTTCATATCTTTTGCCCATTTTATAATGGGGTTGTTGGTTTTTTTCTTTTCATCACGTTTTAGTTCCTTGTAGATCCAGGATGTTAAGCCTTTGTCAGACCTGGTGTTGGCAAATACTTTTTCCCAGTCTGTAGGCTGTCTCCCTGCTATCTTGATGGTTTCTTTGGCCTTGCAGAAGCTTGTCAGTTTAATAAGGTCCCACTTGTCTATCTTCTCTCTTATGACCTGTGGGTTTTGGGTTTTAT
>NW_007253288.1:44280-45793 GCF_000164805.1 Carlito syrichta
TCAGCTTTTTCTGCATCTAATGATATAATCATGTGGTTTTTGTTTTGACATCTGTTGATGTATTTAATTACATTTATGGTTTTACGAATGTTGAACCAGTCTTGCATCCCAGAAAGTAGCCTACTTGGTCATGATGAATGATTTTTGAGATGTATTGTTGAACCTGGTTTGCTAGGATCTTGTTGAGAATTTTAGCATCTGTGTTCATCAAAGATATTGGCCTGTAGTTCTCTTTCTTTGTTGGATATTTACCTGGCTTAGGTATCAATGTGATGTTGGCTTCGTAAAATGATTTGGGGAGAGTTTCATCTTTTTCAATCACCTGGAATACCTTCAGTAGGATCGGTATCAGCTCCTCCTTAAATGTCTTGTAGAATTCTGCTGGCAAGCCATCTGGACCAGGGTTTTTTTTTGTGGGTAGTTTTCTTATTACGTAGTCGATTTCCTTGATTGTTATTGGTCTATTTAGGGTCTCAATTTCTTCTTGTTCCAACCTGGGTAGGTTGTGTGATGTCAGAAAGTCCTCCATTTCCTTAAGGTTTTCAAGTTTGTTTCCATACAAGTGTACGTAGTAGTCTCCAATGATCTTTTGTATTTCTTCAGGGTCAGATGTAACTTCATCTTTTGTGTTTCTGATTCTTATTTGGTTTTTTTCTCGTTTTTTCTTGGTCAGTCTAGTTAGGGGACCATCGATCTTGTTTATCCTTTGGAAGAACCAGCTTTTTGTTTCATTGATTTTTTTGTATTATCTTTTTGTCTTCTATGTCCTGGATTTGGGCTTTTATTTTGGTGATCAGGAGTCTTCTGCTGAAATTAGGGTTTTTGTGGTCTTGCTTTTCCAACTTCCTTAGGTGGTTTGTTAGTCTGTTAATTTGTGTACCTTCCATTTTCTTCATGTGTGTTTGTAGGGATATAAATTCCCCTCTTACTACAGTTTTTAAGGCATCCCAGAGATTTTGGTAAGATGTCTCTTCATTTTCATTTGTTTCCAGGTATCTTTTGATCTCTGTTTTGATTTCATCATCGATCCAGGAGTTGTTTAGCATCATGCTGTCTAGTGTCCATGTCTTTGTGGGTTTGGGGGGACTTTGTTGGTGTCAATATTTATTTTTATTCCACTGTGTTTCGAGAAGGTGCATGGTAGAATTTCAGTCTTTTTAAATTTGCTTATGCTTGATTTATGGCCAATTATTTGGTCGATCTTAGAATACATTTCATGCAGTGATGAGTAGAATGTGTATTCTGTGGTCTTTGGATGGAGTGTTCTGTAGGTATCAATTAAGTCCATTTGGTCCAAAGTCACATTGAGGTTCCGGATCTCCTTGCTGATTTTTTTGTCCTGATGATCTGTCTAGGGTTGTGAGTGGGGTATTAAAGTCCCTAGTTATGATGGTGTTAGAGTCAATATCTTTCTTTAGTTCCCTAGAAGTTGCTTTATGAAAGTTGGTGCACTTATGTTGGGTGCATATATGTTTAGGATAGATATTTCTTGTTGATGGATTAAGCCTTTTAT
>NW_007253288.1:46184-53312 GCF_000164805.1 Carlito syrichta
CTCCTCCTTTCTTTTGTATTCCGTTCACCTGAAAGTTTGTTTCCCATCCTCTTACTTGGAATCTGTGGGTGTCCTTTCTAGTGAGATGAGTCTCTTGAAGGCAATAGATTGTTTCCTGATGATATTTTATTCATTTTGCCATTCTATGTCTTTTCAGTGGTGTATTTATTCCATTCACATTTAGGCTAATAATTGACATGCAATAGTTGATCCCTGTCATAAGGTTCTTACAGAGTTGATCCTGTTTGTTTGTTGTCTTTCTTTGGGTTTTGGAGTTGGTTCATGTGTGTTTTTAATCTTTTGCCTGTACTCTTGTGAAGAATGTGTTGTTATTTTTTCTTTTTCTTCTGTGTTCAGTACTTTCTTAAGTGTTTCTTGTAGAGGTGGTCTGATGGCAGTGTAGGTTCTTAGGAATTGGATATCTGGAAAAGATTTCATTTCTCCCCCACTAATGAAGCTTAGTTTGGCTGGGTAGGTTATTCTTGGTTGAAATTGTTTATCTTTTAGAACTTTGAAGATAGGGCTCCAGGCTCTCCTAGCTCAAAGGGTTTCTGTGGATAAGTCTGCTGCTATTCTAACTGGTCTTCCCTGGTAGGTAGTCTGGCCTTTTTCTCTTGCTGCCTTTAGGATTTTTTGTTTTATAGCTACTTTGTTTAGGCGAATTATTATGTGTCTGGGAGTTGGTCTTCTCATTTGTTGTCTTTCAGGGGTTCTCTGAATGTCTTGTGTTTGAAGTTTTTCATCCTTGATGAGATGAGGGAAGTTTTCTTGAATGATTTCATGAAATGTTTGTTCCAGTGTGGCTTTTGTTTCTCTCTCTGCCTCAGGAAGCCCAATTACTCTTAGATTTTGTCTGTTGAAGTGATCATTCATCTCTTGCAGGTTTTGTTCTGTCTTTTTGAGCTTCTTTTCTATGCTTTTGACCATTTGGGTTAGTTCTGTGTTTTGGTCTTCGAGCTCTGAGATTCTTTCTTCTGCTTGGCTGATTCTGCTTTCCATGCTTATTAGTTTGTTATTTATTTCCATCAAAGTATTCTTTACTGCGATTTTTTCTGACATCAGCTCCTTCCTATTTTTCTCTTGTCTTCCCTCAATTTTTAAAATTCTCTCTATTAATGTCTTGATATCTGGGTTTGTTGCATGTGACTAGTTATTCTGGGGGCTCTTCATTGTTTGTGTTCCAGAATCTGTTTTCTCAGTGTCTGATCCCCCATGGTCTGTGTGAGACCTATATTCTTCTTTTGGTTTTTCTTCATTTGTGTGGGTTTTTCCCCCTCCCTACTTTTTCCTTCCCTCCATGTCACCATTTTCTTTAATTCTGTTATTCAGGGGTAGAAGAATTGGTTTTACCTCTGTTTGTTCAATCTCCTATTCGTTATGTATGCCCTCTTGCTTTGTTCAATTCTGGAGTTGCACTGTTTGTTGCGGGTGGTCCTTTTTGCAGTTTTGAGATTTACTTAAGCAGGGAGCTATGATTCAAAATCTATCTGCAGGTCCTGGTATTCGCTGACAGGTGTATGGATAATCTGAAACCCTCTTCTCACTGCCTTGGAATCTGTCCATGCAGTGGGGCTGTAGGTTTACTCCCTGAAATAAAGTGTGGTTAGCAGAGGGATGAGAATCGAGCAGACAGTGGGTTGAAGGGGGGTGGGGTGGAGAGATAGAGGAGTAAGGGGGGAAACAAACAAGTGTACCAACAAATGGAGAGAGAGAGACCTATACTGAAACAGATAAAAACAATAGACCACAGCTACAGACTAACCAACTACCATACAAAAAAAAAAATAAATAAATAAAACATACAATGATGCTAACATACAAGCTAACCAACCACCTTATTGGTGTGCTGTTCCTCTATGCAAAGATATGGTTTACAGAGAGAAGAAAAGAGAAGTAAAGGAAGAGGAAAAAAGAGAAAAAAGGAATAATACAGTAGGAATAGAATTAAATCATTAAACTAACAACCAATCAAGCACATTCTTGAGACTTTCCGTTTAAGTCCAATGTCCTTTCAGTTCTGATTTCTAGCTTTCTTTTCAAGCTGGTAAATTAGTTTGCAGTTAGGGTCAGTTGCCCCTGGTCTGCTGTGAAGGACAGTTCAAATCACCCTCCTTTCACCACTCTGGCTTATGTCTGTTTTTCAAGCTTGTTTCTCCTGTTTCGGTGTTGTTACCTTCAATTGCCAGCAGGTGGTGCTATCTCAGCTGCTCGCCCCAGAGGGGGTGGGGCTGCACAGGAACCTGCAGAGGCTGGTGATGGAAGACTGCCTCAGGGCACACGGAAGGAGACCCACCGCAGGCAGGACTTCATGGTGGCAGGGTAGGTGGCAGTGATCCCAGTAGATCTTCCCTGCAGGGGCTTCAAGGACTGAAGTGCTGGATCCCCTCAGGTACGGGTGGTGCGATGTGCTATGGCTGCCACAGAGGCCATGGCGGTGGTGCTGGCAGCTGCTGTGTCTGTGCTGCAGTGGCTGTGGCTGTCCAGACCAGTGCAATGCCCTAGCAATGGCAACGGCGGAGCTCAGTGTGAAGAGCAGGCTGCAATGTTGGGGTCTGCAGCCCCCGGGGAGAGAGCCAGAGACCCACTGCAGTTCTCCTTTGCAGAGGTTTTCATAGACCAGGTTGCCCCGTCGCCATCTTGCTGGAAGTCTCTCTCTAGTTTTTTGGGTGAAGTGTTTCTTAAGGTCTTTGACCAAGTTTTTAATCTGGTTGTTTGTTTTCTTATTAAGTTTTAAGAGTTCTCTTTATATTTTAGTTAATAGTCCGTTATAAAATATGTCCTTTGCAAATATTTTCTCTCAGTATGTGGCTTGGCTTCTCATTCTCTTGACAATGTAGTGATGACATTGTCTTTTTCAGAACAGAAGTTTTTAATTTTAATTAAGTCTAGTTTATTAATTATTTTATTTATAATGTTGTATCTAAAAAGTCATCACTACACCCAGGGTCTTCTAGGTTTTCTCTTATGTCATTTTCTGGGAATTTTGTAGTTTTATGTTTACATTTAGGTATATAATTCATTTTGTGTTTATTTTTGTGAAGTATGTAAATTTTGCTGAATTTATTTACTTTTTGTACACGTATGCTCAGTTGTTTCAGCATCATTTGTTGAAAAGAATGTTTTACTTCATTATAATGTCTTTGCTTCTCTGCCAAAAGATCAATTGACTGCATTTAGGTGGGTCTATTTGTGGGCTCTCTATTTTTTTTTTTTTTTTTTTAGAAATCAAGATTTATTGAGATAATGAAAAACTCCTACAGTGGGAGGGGATCTGAAGGGGCTTCCCAGGCTCTCTATTTTGTTTCATTGATTCATTTTGTTGATTGTTTAACCAATACCCCCTCTCTTGATTACTGTAGCTTTATAGTAAGTCTTGAAGTTGGGTCACTCTTCCAACTTTGTTCTTCTTCTTCAATATTAATTGACTATCCTGGGTCTTTTGCTTCTCCATCTAAACTTTAGAATTATTTCATTGATATCCACAAAATGACTTGCTGGAATTTTGGTAGTGATTGCATTGACTATACAGATCAAGCTGGGAGTAACTGACATCTTGACAATATTGTATCCTATACATAAACATAGAATATCTCTCCATTTATTTTTTCATTTTGTTCAACAGGGTTTTGCAGTCTTCGTCATATAGATCTTGTACACACTTTGTTAGTTTTATATAATGCATAAATTGTATATATTGTATATTAAATAAATAATATAAATACATTAGCATTTGCTTATATAAATTATATTGTGTTTTTATTTTATTTTAAAAACTTCTATTTATTTTTTATTAATAATATTAGATGTATATACTTTGAGGGTACTTGTGATAATTTGATACATTCATATAATCAAATCAGGGTAATTGGGATATCCATCACCTTAAATATTTATCTTTTCTTTATACTAGGAATATTCAGATTATTCTCTTCTAGCTATATAAAATGCACAATTGATTTATGTTAATTATAGTCATTCTCCTGATCTATTAAACGCTAAGTCTTATTTCTTCTAAGTGTACATTTGTGCCTATTAATCTACCTCATTTTATCTTTCCCCTTCCTACTATCCTTCCCATGTCCTTTCAGGCACTCAGGATGCTTTTTGTGTGTTGATGCATGCACAGATCTTCTACCAACAAACCCAGGATGATGGGGGAACTGGTTGTCCACCTTGATTTCATTTGTTACAGTGTAGAAATTGTGAGTTGTGGAAAAATTTTTGCATGTTTGGTGCTGGACAGATTGGGCAGAGGGGCATTGCAGATATGAAAATCTGATTCTCTTACAGTCTGTTCTGTTTTTTTTTTTCTTTGTAGTTCAAGAAATTGACTCATACTCATATTTGAGTTTTGGGGTATTGCTGGTGATAATCTCAGTGCTGTATATTTGTTTTATGTTTTCCGTGAGGGGGAGTGAAGCCAGCTTGTGTCTACACCACCATTTGGAAACAAAAGTTGATATTGTGTTTTAAAATTCAAATTCCACTTGTTCATTGTTAGTATATAGGAAAGTGATTGACTTTTGGATATTAACTTTGTATGCTGCAGTCTTACTATAATTACTTATCAGTTCCAGGATTTTTCTGTTGAATCTTTCAAGAAAATTTGAGTTTTTACTTCTTGATCTGTATACCTTTTATTTTATTTTCTTGTCTTATTGCTAGGACTTCCAGTATAAAGTTGAAAAGCAATGATGACAAGGAACTCTTTTTGCTTTGTTTCTCATTTTGTGGAAATACTTTTGAGTTTCTCACCATTAAGTATAATGCTTGTTGTAAGTTTTTTTTTGTATATGTTCTTTCTCAATTTGAAGAATTTCTAGGTTTACTAGGAATACCTAAGTTTACTAGAAATACTGAAAGTTTTTTTAAAAGGTGATGAATAAGCATTGGATCTTGTCAATTGATTTTTCATCTGTTGATATAATCATGGGTTTTATTTTTTAGCCTGTGAATGTGGTGGATTACTCTAATTGATTTTTGAAATATTGAATTAGCCTTGCTACCAAGGATAAATCTCACTTTGTCTTGGTGTAGAATGCTTTTTATATATTGTTGAATTTAATTTGCTAATTTTGTGTTGAACATTTTTTCATCTATTTTACTGATAGATATTAGCCTGTAGCTTTCTTTTCTTATAGTGTCTTTGGTATTAGGGTAATATTAGCCTTATGGAATACAGTAGGATGTGTTCCCTCTGCTTCTATATTCTAAAAGAGATTGTGGAGAATTGGTATAATTTTCCCCCTAAATATGTGGTAGAATCACTACTGAACCCATCTGGGTCTGTTGCTTTCTTTTTTTTAGAAGGTTATCACTTATTGATTCAAAATTGCTAACAGATATAGGCCTACTCAGATTTATCTTTACTTGTGTGAGTTTTGGCACATTATGTCTGTGAGGAAATTGGTTCATCTCATCTTGTTATCAAATTTGTGGGAATAGAGTTGTTTATGCTTTTTCAATTCCATTGATTTCTAGTCTAATTCTTATTGCTCATTTTCTTCTGCTTACTTTGGATTTAATTTACTCATCTTAATTGCCAAAGGTAAAAACTTAGATTATTGATTTTAGATTTTTATTTTTATCTAATATATGCATTCAGTGCTATAAATTTTCCTCTAAGCTTTGCTATAGCTGTGTTCCACAAATTTTGATCAGTTATGTTTTACTTTTAGCTCAAAATATTTTTTAATTTCTCTTGAGATTTCTTCTTTGACTCATGTGTTATTTAGAAGTGTTGTTTAATCTGCACATATTTTGGAGTTTTCTAGCTATCTTTCTGTTATTAATTTAATATTTCTTTGTTCCTCTTTTGATTTCCTTGTTTTATTTCTATTACAACTTTTGTAGTTTTCTCATTTTTTTTAGATATTCTATTTCCTTCTTTCTTTTCCAGTTTTTCTCTCTGCTTTTTGTTTGTGAAGTTTCTATTAATATATCTTTAAGGTCAGAGATTCTTTTCTCAGCAATAGTGTCTACTATGCCCATCAAATGCATTCTTTACATCTATTAAAATGTTTTTAACCTCTAGCATTTTTAGTTTTGTTTTTAAGGTTAGGATTTCCATCTCCTTGCTTACACTGCTCATGTATGCCATCTACTGTATACACTAGAGCTAAGCTCTGTTATGCTAAGGCATATTATTGTTATTATGCCTGGTATTATTATTCCAACATACCTACCATATCTGGTTCTGACGCTTATTCTATCTTATCAAATTGTGTCTTATGCCTTTAGGTATACCTTATAATTTTTGTTTAATAGCTGGATGTAATGTACCAGGTAAAAGAAATGACTGCAATTAGCCTTTTAATAATGTTGTAGTAAGGTGTGGGGAGGAGAAGCATTCTATAGTCCTGTGAGTAAGTCTCAGTCTCTTTAGTGAGCCTGTGCCTCTGGACTGTGAACTTCAAAAGAGTTTCTCAGTTTTTTATTCTCTCACTTTAGGTGGAACAGGATTTCTACAGTGAGCTAGAGTTGGGCGTTTTCCTTCTTTCAGGTGGAGGGTTAGCTGCTGACTGGATTAGCTGTTTCCCTTCTTGTAGGCCAACTAGGCTTTGATAATAAGCATACCAGCAGGCCAAGCTTTTATGAACTAGTTTCCTTTGCGGGCAGATCTCGTTAAAAAGAATAGAGTACTCTGGCATATTTCAAAATGGTTCCTTTCCCCCTTCTTTCTGCAGAAAGCATGAAGGAATTTTCTGATATTAAGCTCCTGGTGGTAAAAGTCACAAAAGTGTGAAGGCACCCTATGACTGCATCCCCCTGGAGTTTTTATTTTTCCTTACTTCTTTTTATTTATTTATTTATTATTTATTATAAAGATGTGGGGTACAATTCAGGGTTAGGTATATACACATTGAACATGCAGGTACCCTTGTTATGAGGTATGTCCCTCCCTCCCCCAGAGTTTCCCTCAACTGCAATCCATCCCCCCCTCCCCTGACAGTTTTCCACTACTGCCATTCACTTTCTTATAGCATTAACATTGTTCAAGATCAGCTTATGAGTGAGAACATATGGTACTCAGTTCTTTGTTTCTGTGATAAATCACTGAGTATGATCGACTCCAAATCCACCCAAGTTGCTGCAAAGTCCATATATTTATCCTTCTTTATGGCTGGA
>NW_007253288.1:53332-70653 GCF_000164805.1 Carlito syrichta
TACCACATTTTTTTATCCAGTCCAGCTTCGATGGGCAGCATGGTTGGTTCCATGTTTTTGCTATTGTGAATAGAGCTGCAACAAACATGGGTGTGCAGGGATCTCTTTTGTAGAATAATTTGAGTTCCTCTGGGTAAATTCCCAATGGGGGAATTGCTGGGTCATATGGAAGGTCAATTTCTAGTTCTTTCAGAAATTGCCACACTGTCTTCCAAAGAGGTTGTACTAGTCTGCATTTCCACCAGCCGTGTAGAAACGTTCCTTTTTCTCCACATTCTCACCAGCATCTGTTGTTGTTTGTTTTATTAATGATGGCCATTCTTACTGGAGTTAGGTGGTATCTCAATGTGGTTTTGTTTTGCATTTCTCTGATGATGAGTGAGGCTGAGCACTTTTTCATATGTCTGTTGGCTCTCTGTATATCATCATTTGAGAAGTGTCTATTCATGTCTTTTGCCCACTTTTTAAAGGGGCTGTTTATTTTTTTCCTTTCAGCACATTTGAATTCCTTGTAGATCCTAGATGTTAGGCCTTTCTGAGACTTCCACTTTCCAATCCTGCAAGTTAGGAGCTTGGAATTCGCTGCTCTATTTTAACAAGTAAAAAGCTCAAGAGTCTAAAAACTCAGTTACTCTTCTTGGATCCATAAGAAAGCAGAGGATGTAGGGAAAACCATTTGCCACAAGATTGGCGAGACACGGAAGTGACAATAGGGAGTCACTGTTTACCAGAGCAGAGATTCAAGAGCAGAACCCACCATGGGAATCAGTGTTGGGGTTGTGAAACCTGAATTGTTTCAGATATACAGTAGGCAAATATTTTTTCCCATTCTGTGGGCTGTCTCCCTGCTCTCTTGATGGTTTCTTTCGCTTTGCAGAGACTTGCTAGTTTGATGAGGTCTCACTTGACTATCTTATTTCTTAAGGTATTGGCCTTTAGGGTTCTGAATAGGAATTGGTTTCCAGTTTCAATTTCCATAAGGGTGTCTCCTGCACTTCCTAAGATTGTTATAATTTGAGGTTTTACATTTAGGTCTTTGATCCATTTAGAGTTAATTTTTGTGTATGGTGATAGGTAGCGGTCCTGTTTCAATCTTCTGCATGTGATCAGCCAGTTTTCCCAGCACCATTTACTGAATAGGTTCTCCTCTCCTCAGTGGTTGTTGTTGGAGGCTTTGTCAAAGATGAGTTGGTTGTGGAATTCTGCCGGAGTTTTTAACTCTCAGACTTGTCTGCACTGAGCCTCTAGCAGTTTGTCAATAACAATTCAGGTTTCGCAACCCCAACACTGATTCCCAGGGTGGGTTCTGCTCTTGAGTCTCTGCTCTGGTAAACAGTGACTCCCTATAGTCACTTCCCTGTCTCTCCAGTCTTGTGGGCAATGGTTTTCCCTGCATCCTCTGCTTTCTTATGGATCCAAGAAGAGTAACTGAGTTTTTAGTCTGTTGAGCTTTTTACTTGTTAAAATAGAGCGATGAATTCCAAGTTCCTTGCTTACAGGATTGGAAAGTGGAAGTCTCACTGTCTGGGTTTCTTTTGTATGCTTTATACACAGACTAGTGCTTGATTTATGTTGTTAAATCAATGAGTGATACTGTTAGTCAGACAAAGATTTCTGTGGTTTTCCCATGGTGACATCATCTATTGAAACTTTGTTGCTTTGAATCACAGCAATTCCTTTCAGAAAACTTAAACATAAATTAAATTAAAACAAGAGTCCTACAGTAGCTTATGGACCATGAGAGATACTGAATTATAGGATCACAGGAATAATTAGTAGTTCAAGGAGGTACTTGGATTTTCATTCTAGTGCTGGGCCCATCTCCCAACTCTGTGTCTCACTTCAAGGGTCTAAACAGATTCCAGTTAACTTCTGAGTCAATAAATGTCTGTCCTGGCTCAGGTGATAACTTGGTTTAATAAAATGTGACCAGGGGTGTGGCAGTGTCATACAGAGCAAACATGGATAACTGAAGCAACTGTTGTCTGTGGGAAAGTAACATTCAGAGGAGAAATGTTTGCCTAGGAGGAGCAGCCTGTAAGATTTGGAATGCTGATGTTGCTATCTTGTGAAGGTAATTAGGGACCACTGAGCCTGATATTAATATCACCTGACTTGGATACTGACGATAGAGTAGCTGCTTTCATTAGCTCTTGCTACCATTTGTGCATTTGGGACTTAGTTTAGAAAGAGAATTTACCCCTCCCATCACATTTTAAAAAATGATTTGCTATTTATTCTGGATAATTGGCAAACACTCATTGTTGGCAGATGAAAGTTGTTTTTTTTTTTTTGAGTTGGAGTCTCACTCTGTCGCCGAGACTGGAGTCCAGTGGCCGCTTCCGGCCACCGCAGCCTCGACCTGCTGGGCTCCGGCGATCCTTCTGCCTTAGCCTTCCAAGTAGCCAGAATTACAGGCATGCGCTACCACGCCCAGCTGATTTTTTGATTTATTGTAGAGATGAGGTCTCGTTGCCCAGGCGGGTCGCGAATCCGCGAAAGTTGTTTTTAACTGATGTGCTTGCTTTCTGAATCAGATGAACAAATTAGTGGCCTTAGGCTTCCCTTTCAAATTAAGTGTGCAGAGTGCATCATACATGGAACAAATTCTTATTTTCCATAAGCAAAAGTCTATTTTAAGTAATTTGTAAATGAGATTTGCGGTCACTGGTTAAATGTGTTATTGAAGTTCATGTTGATTTAATGCTGTTAATGAAGCTCTTCACAACATATAAATGAGGAAAAAGATTTGGTAATCCAAATTGGATTGAAAATGATTGGTCAACGGCAGAAGAAATGACTAGAGCTTGAAAAGTATTGTAGAGTAAGAAACCGCATTTTCTTCTCCCTTGTTCAAAGACTAGAATTCATTAGGTAAGCAGGAGATTTCAGGTCACTTTCAGATTTAATCAGTGATGTAATTCTCACCTCCATTATGATGTGGTTCTCTATAATATATAGAAATTTAATATTAAATAGAAACACAGAACTAATGGTTTAAACCGGTACTACCTGGATCTTATGACTCTGTTGAGGGAGAGGATCAGGTTGTTGACTTACTTGTAAGGCCTTGGACTCAGTAAGACCAGATTCTAGCATGCAAAGAAAATTTGTCTTAGGAGGGCCTTTCCTAATAATGAGATGGATTACTTTTCACATCAGTGAGGAAAGCATATTCTACCATGAATTCAAGCATGTTCCTCTTCTGGTTTTGTTCTTCTTCTGTCTTCTTTGCTCATCAAAATGTTATTAAGAGTCAAAGGTGAACTTTTGAAGTGTGAGGACCTTGGATCACTATAGCAGCTGAAAGTCCTCATGGAAATTTGCTTTGTGTAGTCTTCTTTTAAAAGAAGTCTTAGTCATTATATTATTTCTTATATCATAGCTGTTAAAGTCTAGGTAATTTGTCCTTTTGATATTTCTCAGACATTTCTGACCTCTCCCACTCACCACCCCATTTCAAGTATACCTGATGTTCATCAAACATATCAAGCATATATTCAGGGCCTCTGGACTTGCTATTTCCTGGACCTGGAAAGTTCTGTATCAGTGGAAGGTCATTCTATTCAGTTTTTGATCATCCTTTCCTGCCATATATAGAATGGTAATTTCTGCTTTCTTTCTCTAGTTTGTGTTTCTTCATAGCATTTATCTCCACTTCATATAAAGTTATTATATATGTATGATTTATCTCCCCTTAGGAAAATGTAAGGATTCTATCAGCACAAGGAATTTATCAATTTGATCCACTACTATATACTCACTCCAAGAAAAACACCTGGCACATAATAGTTTCTTAATAAATACATATTGAGTTTTTGAGGTATAGAATCATATTGTCTGCAACCTCTAAAACCCAAGAGAATCTGTCAAAAAACCTCCTTGCACTGATACAGGAATTTGACAAAGTCTCAGGGTATGAAATAAATGTGCAAAAGACAGTTGCATTCCTGTTCACGAACAATAAACAAACAGAAACCTAAATAAAAAGCACAATCCCATTCACAATAGGCACCCCCCCAAAAGAAAGAAATACCTTGGCATCTTCTTAACCAGAGAAGTGAAAGATCATTACAACAAAAACTACAAAACAGTGCTCAAAGAAATCAAAGATGATACAAACAAATGGAAAAGTATTTCATGCTCATGGATTGGAAGAATCAATATTGTTAATATGTCCATCCTACCCAAGGCATTCTACAGATTTAAAGCAATACCTATTAAATTACCAGCAGCATTCTCCTCAGACCCGGAAAGGACAACACAGGAATTCATATAGAAACATAAACAACCACAAATAGCCAAAACAATCCTCAACAACAACAACAAAAACCAGAGCAGGAGGCATCACACTCTCAGACTTTAAACTTTATTATAAAGCTACAATAATCAAAACAGCCTGGTGTTATTGGTACAAGAATGGGTGTATAGACCAATGGAACAGGATTGAGATTCCAGAAGCAAAACCTCAATTTCTCAACTAACTTATTTTCTACAAAGCCTCCACCACCAATCACTGGGGAGAAGAGAGCTTATTCAGTAAATGGCGCTGGGAAAATTGGCTGACTACATGCAGAAGATTAAAAAAAGACTCCCACCTATCACCATACACAAAAGTCAACTCTAAATGGATCAAAGACCTAATTGTAAAACCTCAGATTATAAGATCCTTAGAAAATACAGGAAACATCATCATGGAAATTGGAACTGGCAACCAATTCCTGATCAAAACCTCACGTGCCCATGCCGCAAGAGATAAGAGAAGACAAGTGGGATGTCATTAATCGACAAGCTCTGCAAAGCCAAAGAAATCATCAAGAGAGCAGGGAGACAGCCCACAGACTGGGAAAAAATATTTGCCAGTTGTATTATCTAACAAAGGCCTAACATCTAGGATCTACAAGGAAGTCAAACATGCTGAAAAAACAAACAAAAAAAACCAGCCCCATTACAAAGTGGGCAAAATATATGAATAGACACATCTCAGAAGAAGACATACGAGCAGCCAACAGATATATGAAAAAATGCTCAGCCTCACTAGTCATCAAAGAAATGCAAATTAAAACCACACTGAGATACCACCTAACTTCAGTCAGGATGGCTATCATTAATAACTCCCAAAACAACAGATGCTGGAGCCTGTTGTTGGGAGTGTAAACTGGTACAACCTTTGTGGAAAACAGTTTGGCGATTCCAAAAAGATCTAGAAATCAACCTTCCATACAACCCCACAATCGCCCTACTGGAATATATCCGGAGGAACTCAAATCACTCTATGAAAAACATACCTGCACATGCATGTTTATTGCAGCATTATTCACAATAGCAAAAACATGGAACCAACTGTGCTGCCCATTGAAAGAGGACTGGATAAAAAAAAAGGTGGTACATATACACAATGGAATATTACGCAGCCATAAAGAAGGACAAAATTATGAACTTCACAACAACTTGGATTGACTTAGAGTCTATAATACTGAGTGATCTATCACAGAAACAAAGAACCGAGTATCACTTGTTCTCACTCATAAGCGAACACTGAACAACTATTGTAATACTATAACAAAGGGATTGGCAGTAGTGGGAAACTGCCAGGGGAGGAGGGGGCACACCTCATCAACAAGGGTACCTGCATAATGAACATTTGTATATCTAACCCTGATTGTACCGCATATATTTAAAATAAAAAATTAAAAAAATAAATAAATACATATTGAACAGATGAATAAATAGGCAAAACAAAATCATAAACATATTTTCTTTGCTTCAGAAAATGCAATACATTTGAATTAGGTTGTGTGAGACATTATCTGAGTAATACATTTTATTTATGGATGTAGGGCTTTAGATTAATACTGCATTTTAACTGAATTATTTATTGAGTAGAATAGTTTAATGTTGACTTCTGTGAGGTATCTATTTGCCAAATCTGCCAACATTATTTTCTGTAACTTGTCACTTTGAAGGATCCCATATCCAATATATCAACTTGTCCTATTAATGTGTAACAATTTTTAGTTTGTTTTCAGGTCACCAATGAAGAAAACAAAAGAGGAGGAAAAAGTACACTGTTTTCACATGCAAACTTTCAGCTCTATCTAAAAGCAAAGATAAAGACTTTTTACTTTTCAATCCAGAGTCTCCTTTAAAAAGTTCTATATAAGCAGATCTCAGAAAATCATACTTTAAGCACTTGACTTTAAAATGGGTGATGGAGTATGGATTATTAGCTATAGAATAAGAATTAGGCAGAAATGTGTAGTAGGCATGGTTGTCTTTACAACCTTTCTTGTATTTAGGTTGCTCCCATGCAGCAGATGACACACTTCTGGTGACTTTTTCTCAAAATTTACAGCTGCCTCATCACTCTCATCCCCCTTCTCCACCTTGCTACTTCTTTACTGGAAGCTTATTCTTTTAGAATCTAGAGAATTTATGATAATAAAATACAACCAGTAACAGGAATTTCTGGCTTCACAGATAATTATGAATTTACTATTGTTCAGGTCATTCAGAGGTCTTCTGGCCTTCTGATGGTGGCCTGTCTCTGCTTGGCATTATTGGTACTCAAAATTATTTATTGAGTGCTTGATAGTGACTCTTGTGGTACTAGCTATTCAGTCATATTAAGGATGTTATCTTAGTATACACATAAAGAAGATTTGGTCAGGTTATAGGTATTGGGAAGAGTTGGGACTTATGAATTATATGGGAAGATATCATGTGACAGACCAAATAATACTTCAATTTCTCTCAAATGAAAAATGATTTTTCATTGTCTTACTATGTATGATTTTTCCAGAAAGTAATTTAATCTATTATTGTCTGGTACAGAATTAAGTTTAGGTAGGAGGATATTTTTCAGTTTGGATACATCAGTATTCGAGACAAAGTTGAACAATGGCAATGATAATTTCTATAGAGCTTTTAGCTTTGCATCAATATTTTCCTCTGTACTTAGGTCTCAGAGTTCTTAGTTAGGGGCTAACTGTACTCACTGCTGACGTCCAGATAGAGCTAATGAATAGGGAAGGCAGACACCAGAAGTCAATTTACACACAGGACAAAATTGCTCTGTTAATGAAATAGCATATGATTGTCACTAATGTTGGTCACTCTTCTGTTCAGTTTTCCTATGGCTATATCTGAGTTCAACAAGAGATTGTTCTGGGTTCCAGCTTCAGATCTGCTGCTGACTCAGAATAAGTTCTTGGACATTGATTTTATTTCTGAACTTCCTCTCCCCACCAAGATAAAAATAGTATCTTTCTGGTATACATTTTAGCTATCTTGTGAAGAAATAAAAACTAGGTGAAATAATGATCAAATCAAGGGAAAGCATTTTAAACATTTTAAGTTACTGATTAACTTAAGTCATAGATTGCTAGAATGGCAAAGTACTCAACATGGTCTAAGTGTGTTTTTATGTCATGTTAGCATAAAACAAACATGGATTTTACATATACTAGTGTGGGATATTAAGTATCTATAACAGTAAATTGATGTGTTAACAGTGCTATGTTTGGAAATCACAATCCAATTCTATTACACTGATTCCATAGTTTGTGAAATTTGAATTAATGAAAGATGATGATTTGGAAGATCTGTATTGTATTATATTAAGTGCTCAACTGGGACAACCCCTAGAACTGTGACTGACCATAGTAAGAGTTTCACCACATTCATTTAAAAATTATTTTATTATAATTAATATTACAATGTGTTTCACCCTCCTGTCAATCATAATTTGCAACACGAATAATAATCAACTGGATGCACATTTACTTACTAAACCATCTACTATAAGTAATATTCCAATGACTATGTTTTCATATGCTGCTTTTAACACAATTAAAAATATTCTTAATACATTAGCTATGTGATACAATTTTCAGAACTAGCACACCCAAAACTTCAGTGGTTTGACCTGGTAAATATTTATTTTTGATTCATGTAA
The DNA here is from genome assembly GCF_000164805.1 of Carlito syrichta. Lineage (NCBI taxonomy): Eukaryota > Metazoa > Chordata > Mammalia > Primates > Tarsiidae > Carlito > Carlito syrichta. Next base: position 61,290 of record NW_007253288.1, read on the forward strand.
TAATCCAATTCTTGTTCTGCTTAGTAGGTAGTCTTCCTCCAAGTGGTGATTAGGGGATTTAGGCTCAAAAATGCCTGCACACAAAATAAATAATGTTAAAATGACCCATCATTCTATACAAACATAGAGCCCTAGTTGATATTTTTGCATACATTATGTAGATATTTAAATGTCTGTGTATTTTCAGAACAAAAGTTTTGTTAATACCTGACTCAGATACCTTTTCTAATTTTTACTCTCTTTTTTAACAGCTTGATCTTTTCTTCTTGTTAAACATGTAATCTATGCAGTTACTCATTTCATGTCTTTCTTACCTACCAAGTGGTAAACACCATGAGGGCAGGGATACCCTCTGTCGTGTTTATAGCTGTGTTTTCAGTATTTAACATAAACACACAGTAGTTTAGGAAATAACACTTGTTAATGAACAAATGAATATTGTCATACTGTTTTGTAGTTTCCTTCTTAATAACAGCTTAATAATGTGATGAGCCTTTTTCCATGTCAATAAATAAATATAATTTTAAAACTTTTTAAATACAAGGGTGTGATATTACATAGAACAATTTTGTCATAATTTATTAATTTATTTTTCATTATTGAATAGAGTTATTTTCAACTTATAACTATTTTAAGCAGTATTAACATGAACTATGCAGAGCAAAATCTTCACATATACTCGTAATAATTTCTAGAAAAGAAATTGCCATGAATGTCTGTAAGATTTTTTGATACATATTAGCAAAATTTTCTCTAAAACTTACTAATTTAGACTTCTGTCTTCAGTGTCTGTTTCATCCCATTACATCTCATCCACATGGGGTATTATACATCTTTTTAAAAAGATGTCTCAATTGTAATTTGCATTTCTCAGTAACTAGTGAATGTTAATAATATATATAGCATATAGTATATATTATTAACACATATAGGCAATATATGTAGCATATAGTATATATTATTAACATATATATATAGACAATTGAAATTCCAGATGACATCAAATTTCTACCAATGTTTTAACTTGATTTTATCAGTACGTTTGCTTATTTCCTAATAGATTTGAGAACAGGTGTTTTTAAAAAAATGTTAACAACTTTCTATCATTATGTATGAGTACATTTTTTCAGTTTTGTTTATGAAAATTTTTGCTTTTAATTTTTATCTACTTAAATTTATCCTCTTTCATTTTTTCCTTTTTTAAAAAGTTCAGTATTTGACAACATGATTTTAAAAGGTTTTTCCCATCTCACTATAGAAGGGAAATGCATTTTCTTCTTATTTTTTCTTTTAAATTTGAAATATAAGTTCTTTTGTTGGGGTTAAGAATATTTATTTTGTACTGTGTTCTTTATGTAAATGCATCTACTATTTGTATATAGCTTTTTGCCTTAAGTTTTTAATTTTCCTGGCTGGGTATGGTGGCTTAAGCTTGCAATCCCAGCACTTTGGGAGGCCAAGGAGAGAGGATTACCTGAGTCCAGGACTGTAAGACTGTGTCTCTACAATAAATTAAAAAAATATATCTAGCCGGGTGTGGTGGTGCTCACCTGGGGTTCTGGTGTCTTGGAGGACTGAGGCAGAGCAATTGCCTGAGCCCCACAGGTCAAGCCTGTAGCAGCTCTGAGTGTGCCATTGCACTCCAGCCTGAGTGACAGAGATTCCAACAACAACAAAAAGCTTTAAATTTTCCTGATATTAACATTATAATGTCAAAGGTTGTGTTTTGTTTTCTTTGATAAACTTTTTATTTTTTGCTCATTCTTCTAATTTTTAGAATTTGTTTAAAGTGAATTTTTTCAGTGTCAAGTCTCTTATTTTTTCTTTATTTTGAGCCAATTTAATAGTATCTTTGATATTAATAAACCTATTAATAAGCCTATTTAAAAAGCTGACACTACTTTTTGTAACTATTGGCTTTACTATTTTCATGTTGTAATAAGTTTTCTGTTTTTCTGGGATTTTCTTTGCTGTCACCATTTTTACTTCTGTATATTTATATTTGTATATTTTTTGTATGCTTTTTTCTTCCTTAGTGTTTGTATGTGTATTTTTTATTTTTTAAAATTTCATTAATATAGAAGTTCTGGACTGATGACCCAGAGCTCAATCTGTTATGCAAACACTTTTGGATTGCATTTCACAAGCTGACTTTTAGAAAGCTTTAATACATGGTTAACTCAAGAGATTTCACATACAAAATCGAAATTTCTGGCTTCTCAAAAAAATTGGAAAAATAACAAAAGTGGGTCTGCAGTCTGCACACCAAAATAAACAGGAGTTGATCACATGTCCTGAGCATATACATTTTCCACATTGTGAAAGTTTCAACAGTTTCTCATTGTCATTGTGGTTGCGCCAACTGCCGTGTCATCTCATTTCGATTGTTGTTTTCTTAGCTTATTTCACTCATTTGGACTGTTGTCCTGGCCTTTGGAGATATTTGAATTCATGATATCTCAATTAGAGGTTAACTTTAAGTTTCAGCCTTCATTCCTCTATTTGTTAGAGTCAAAAGAGAAACAGTATCTTCTTTGCATAACTTTTTGGGACAAAATGTGTAATAGAAACTATTAATCTTAAAGGCAATTACAACCAGATGGATGTTTCACAGTAACCTTCCAGCAAGATTCTTGTTCTTTTACTTTCACACCAACTGTTGAGATATAATGCACATATCATAAAATGTATCCTTTTAAGTGCTCAGTTTGATTAATTCTGTTAAATGTATACAATCAAGGTATAGAAAACTCCATCACCTAAAAAGTTATCTCATGCCCCTATTCAGTCAATCCGTTTACCCTCAGTCACTGACAACCACTGATGTACTTTCTGTTCCTTGAGTTTTGCTTTTTCTAGAAGGTCATATAATACAATAAGATTATATGTATTTTTGTTTCTACCTTCTTTCATTTAGCATAATGCTTTTGTGATTTACTCATTTTATTACAGGTATCAGCAATTTGTTCCTTTTTATTGTTGAATAAGATTTCACTGTATGGAATATCATTCTTAGTTTATTTATTGATAAGTGATGGACATTGGGTTGTTTTGAACTTTTTGATCATTAGGAATTAAACTGCTATGAACATTCATATACTATCTTGGTGTGGATTCTTTTTCCTTAATTTTTCTTGGTTAAATGTCTAGGAATGGAATTGCTGGGTCATATTTTAAATATATGTTTAACTTTATGAAAAACTGCCAAACTTTTAAAAAAGTGGTTGTACCATTTTGCATTATCATTAGCAATGTATGAGATTTCTTTTTCCATAAAATATGTCTTAATTGACTATTTTTTAAAAAAATATTTATTTAAAATTTTTATTTTAAAGATGTGGGCTCCAATTTAGGGTTAGGTATACAAATGGTCATTTTACAGGTAAAGTTTGGGCCCTACTTTGGTCCACCTGGTTTGAGATCAGGTATCCTTATTGATGAAGTGTGCCCCCCCAGCTCCTGGTAGTTTCCCACTATTGCCAATCCCTTTCTTATAGTATTATAGTAATTGCTCAGGGTCCGCTTATGAGTGAGAACATGTGGTACTCAGTTCACTCAGTATTATAGACTCTAAGTCCATCCGAGTTGCTGTGAAGCTCATGATTTTGTCCTTCTTTATGACTATGTAATATTGCATGTGTGTTTATGTACCACATTTAAAAAATCTAGTCTACTTTCGATGGACAGCATGGTTGGTTTCATGTTTTTGCTCTTGTGAGTAATGCTGCAAGAAACATGCATGTTGGTCTGATGAGTATAAAGTGATATCTCCTTGTGATTTTTATTTGCATTACCCTAATGACTAATAATATTGAACACTTTTTCTTTTTTTTATTTTCTTTTTATTATAAATATGTGGGGTACAATTCAGGGTTAGGTATACAAAGGTTGATTATGCAGGTACCCTTGTTGATGAAGTGTGCCCCTCCCTCCCCTAGCAGTTTCCCTCAACTGCCAATCCCTCCTCCCTTCTCCTAATGGTTTCCCACTATGGCCAGTCCCTTTCTTATAGTATTATAATTGTTCAAGGTCCATTTATGAGTGAGAACATATGGTACTCTGTTATTTGTTTCTGTGATAGATCACTGAATATGATCAACTCCAAATCCATCCAAGTTGCTGCAAAGTCCATATGTTTGTCCTTCTTTCTGGCTGCATAATATTCCATTGTGTATATGTACCACAGTTTTTTAATCCAGTCCAGCTTCGATGGGCAACATAATTGGTTCCATGTTTTTGCTATTGTGAATAGTGCTGTAATAAATGTGTGTGCAGGTATCTTTTTTGCAGAATGATTTGAGTTCCTCTGGACATATTCCCAGTAGGGGAATTGCTGGGTCATATGGAAGGTCAATTTCTAGTTCTTTCAGAAATTGCCACACTGTCTTCCAGAGAGGCTGCACTAGTTTGCATTCCCACAAGCAGTGTAGAAGCATTCCTTTTTCTCTGCATCCTCACCAGTATCTGTTGTTGCTTGTTTTATTAATGATGGCCATTCTTACTGGGGTAAAGTGGTATCTCAATGTGGTTTTGATTTGCATTTCTCTGTTGAGTGAGGCTGAGCACTTTTTTATGTGTCTGTTGGCTGCCTGTATATCATCTTTTGAGAAGTGTCTATTCATGTCTTTTGCCCACTTTTTAAAGGGGCTATTTGATTTCATGTGGTTATTGGTCATTTGTTTAATCTTTTTTGGTGAAGAGATTGTTCAAACCCTTTGTTCATTTTTATTATGATTTTTTTCTTATTGCTACTGAGTTGAAAGTGTTTATTATATATTTGAGACACATTCTTTATCCAATATAGATATTTAAAATATTTTCTTCCATTCAAAGGTTTATGTTTTTATTTTTAATAGTGTGTTTTGAAGAGCAGAAGTTTTACATTTTGATAAAGTCTAGTTTATCAATGTTTTTCTTTTTATAGTATTTGCATCGCAAGTAATTGATGATAACCCAAGAACACAATGATATTCTCATATGTTTTCTTCTAGAAATTTTGCAGATTTAGCTTTCATATTAGGTTCATGTTTTATTTTATATCAATGTTTGTATGTTGTAAAGAATGAGGTGCATTTTTGTCATATTGCTATTTGGTTGTTCCTGAATCATTGTTAAAGAGAATTTCTTTCTCTACTAAGTACTTGGCAACGTTATTACAAATTAACCCTATATATAACCCTATTTTTGGCATCAGTATTTTCTTCTCTTAATATTTGTAACTATTTTTAAGCCAATACTTTAATATTGTGATATCTGAAGGTTTAGAGTATACAAAATCAAGTAGTGTAAGCCCTGCCATTTTGTACTGCTTTTAACATATTGTTTCAGCTATTCTACGTTTTTTGCTTTTCTATATTAATTGTAAACTTCTGTATTTAGAAAGCTGCTACTTCCTTGATGGAGATTATTTTGAATCTATAGATAAATTTGGGAGAATAGGCATATTACCAATGTTAAATCTCTTGACTGTAGACATGGTATATAGCTCCATTAACCTAAGTCTTCTTTGATTTTTCTCAGCAACATTTTGTAGTGTTCAGTATTCTACTGCAGTTTCTAAAAGTTTATATTATCTGTGCTCATTTGAAGGCATATTACTCTCCAGTTACAGACAATATTTTCCAAAGAAAAACTTTCTCTGATTCTTTTAAATATTGTGATCTTTTTTGTGTGTGGGCAGGATGGTTATACACCCTGTGGGGCAGGTGGTGGTGATGAGATAAAGGCAGGACTTAGAATATATTTTGAAAGTAGTATGGATAAGATTTAGTGATGGACAGAGTATATACATAAGCAAATAATGCAAATTTTTCCTGAGAAACTGTGCAACTGTTGACACTATTTACTGAGATGAATGCCTTTCACATATTTGTCAGTCAGGTTGTGGTTACAGATAACAAACCTTTTTAGCTATTTTAGAACATGAACTGATTTGAAATGGGGAAGTGGGTGCTTGTGGGCTCCAGGCTAAGATTTGGGGATTGACTCTTTAGATCTCTTCTTCACCACAGCAAGAATTAGTGAATCTACTGTTCCCACTGTTAGTTCTTGCCTAAGGTTTGCTCCACTTTGGCTTGATCTGAAGGTCAGGAAATTTGTGCTGTAACTGGGAACACTTGGAACATGCTGTGCCTGCTAGATTTGCATGAGCAAAATGTGGGACTTCTGCCACTGCCTTTTCCCCTAGTTAACTCTGTTATCAATTTGATATTTGCATGAGGATTTCTGAGTGTCATAACTTAAACCACATCCAGAACCTTCTGTTGGAGGAGTCTGGAAAATGCAACTTTTAAGTTGCCAATTTTTGAAGTATAAGCTTATATATTACACTGTCTTCAAAAAAGATTTAGCTAGTGTCTTAGACTGTGTCTTAGTAGCTATAAAGGAATGCCTGAATCTTGGTAATTTATAGAGAAAAGAGGTTTATTTGACTTATGCTTCTGTAGGTTGCACAAGAAGCATGGTTGCCAACATATGCTTTTGATGAGGGTGTCAAAGTGCTTCCATGTGTGGTGGAAGGTGAAGGAGAGTCAGTGTAGAGATCACACAGTTAGCGAGAAAGCAAGAGAGAGATGGGAGAGGTGCTATCCTCCTTTTAACAACTAGCTCTCATGGGTACTAATAAAGCAAGAGCAAATTCACTACTGTGAGGATAACACCAAGCCATTTATGAAGGCTCTACTACTGTGACCCAAACACCTCCCATTAGATCCCACTTTTAACATTGGGGATCACATCACAAAATGAGATTTGGAGAGTTAAAACAAGCCATATTCAAACTGAGTAGCAGATGGACTTCAAGTTGGAGAAGTTAGTGTGCAAAGAATTTCCTAAATTCCTTCACATCAACTTTGATATGAACAAACTTTCTCACTGATATGTGAAGTTAGAGAAAAGATTTATTAGCTTATCTACTGGCACAGTTTTGTAAATAATAACATGCTTGTTCCTTCTTTCAAGTATAATTCCATACTCCAACTACCTACTCCTTGCAGAGCACACTTCTGGATCAAGAAAATGAGATTGAAGTGGGGTCCCAGTTAGATATGGCTCATTTATTTGGTTTAGTGAAGTTTAATTTACCAGAGGCAAATGTCAGGGATATTTAATTTGAGAAGCCTTTTGAAAGGCCTTGTGAAGTGACAGAATTGTATCTTTTTGCAAGAGGGCTGTTAATCTCAATTTGTCAGTACAGTGGATTGTACAAATTAATATTAGAATGTGCTCATTTTCTGTTTCTTGTTAAATTTATAAAACCATTTTTGATAGCTTTCAAATGGACACTGGATGCTTTTCTATTCTTTTAATTCTTTCAGGTCTGCCATTATTTATATGTTTATCTTTGAGATAATTATTTGATCTCTTTCAGTCTTGTTTTCCTCATGGAAACAGTGCCGTTCACCTCATAGGACTAATACAAGGATAAAATGAGATGTTATATAAACAATCTGCATAATAAATGTTTCTCATTTCTTTCTTTCCCTCCTGCTTTATTCTTCTATTGATTTCATTAGGCTTTTCGTTTATTTACCAGTGTCACTTTTCCTGCTTTAAAGTCAGAATGAATAGGATTTCTCATACCAACTCCAGACAACATCTTTTCTCCTTTCTTAAAGGAGAGAGAGGGAGACCTGCTCCCTAATATCTAATTTAAATCTATAGTTGTTGATTTGCAAAGAAGCTCTGAAAAAGCAATATCAATTTCTTATTCTGCGTTTCAGAGGCTGGTCATATGTCTAGTTTTGCTAGCTTGTAAAAAGAGATAAGTCTCTGAAGAGATGGAGAATTGGAATTTCTGTAGGCTTTGAAAAAGAAAACTCTGATTTTTGCTAAAAGAGTTAAAACCTGATTTAAAAACTTAAAATTCGTCTCATATTTCTGTTTGTTTGAGGCTCATTCTGCATCTTTTGATGACCAATATGTGCAATCTTAAAGCAAGTACCACATTTATCTGAGCCTCTGTGTTCTCTCCTCACAGCTGTCATTGGTGCTGTGTGTGGGCTGCTCTGTGGGCAGGACACTCTGGGCAGGCACTGTCTGTGCCCTTGAATGCAGGTGGCGTTCAGGGGATGGAGCAGGCACTTGCTTTTTCTCTCTCCTCCCACCGTATTTGTTAATGAAAATTCATCTTCAGCATCTACACCAGCTATTGTACAATAGCTCCATTATATGTTTAAAAAGAAAATAAGAGTTTACATGGAAGCGAAGCAAGTGGATCATCTAGAGTCATGAGCCAGACTGAAAAGGAAGGTTTGTCGACCACTGTGGCTGTGTGAAGCATATCAATGACACAGAATAAAGAAAATGTTTGATTACCAGCTGGAAAACTACATGCATGGGGGATGAGGGTTGCTGGGAAAGACAGGAAAAAAAAAGAAAAAGAAAAAGAAAAACAAGGTGGCATGGCAGTATCAGGATGGTACCCATAGGGTTAAGAGGTAGCTAACTTCTCTCTGTTCACGTGCATCTCTTTTTCAGTTTCAGGAGGTTGCCACTCACAACCCCAATTCAATAAACTAATTTGCTGATACTTGAGCTAAAACTGCAAGCTTTCTATTCATCGAGGGAAAAATATCTTATAATTTTAGCAAGGCTGAGGCTCTGAATGAAGCATTTTAAATGGTCACTCTAATTAAGTTAAAGTGGCTGATTTAAATTAACCTTTTCAGAAAATAAAATCTAAAAATAAAACCTAAGGAAAAAAAGAAAGAAAAGGAAGGTTTGTGATTTACACAAAACTGGAGTAAGCTGAGGATTGAAAAGTCACTGCTAAAAAAGAAGAATGAAACTGCCTCCAATAGGCCTTCCCAAGAGCAAAACTTCACAATCCTGTGTGAGTTCCAATGCAGACTTTACTACATGGTTATTGCTATAGTGTGAATATCCTCTCCAAAACTCATGTTGGAATTTAATTGCCGTTGTAACAGTGTTGAGAGGTAGGACATTTAAGAGTTGATTAGGTCATGAGGGTTCAAATGGATTAATGCAATTATTGAGGGAATGGGATAGTTATCTTGGGAGTGGGTTTTGATTATTATTTTGTTCTCTCCATGGTTGACATTCACTTAAAATATATAGCTATGGCCAGCACAGTGCCTCAAGCCAGTAATCCCAGTACTTTGGGAGGCCGAGGTGAGAGGATTACCTGAGTCCACGGGTTTGTGAACAGCCTGGACGAGACCTCATCTCTACAATTAATCAAAAAAATTAGCCAGCGTGGTAGCATGCACCTGTAGTTCCGGGTGCTTGGAAGTCTGAGGCAGGAGGATTGTTGGAGCCCAGCAGGTCAGTGCTGGGGTGGCTGTGATAATGCCATTGTACTCCAGCCAGGGCAATGGAGTGAGACTCCAATTTGGGGGGGGGG
>NW_007253288.1:70673-111250 GCF_000164805.1 Carlito syrichta
AATATATATAGAGAGAGAGCTATTATTTTGTCTCCCAGAAAGATGAGCCAGAACTACATTTATTTTTATATTTGTTGGCATCAGTTTTGGTCCTCCAGGAAGTGGACACCATGATGGAATTAGAAGGTAAGAGACTTATTGAAGGGAACACTTGTGAAAGTCAGAGTGTAGGGGGAGCAGGGACAGGTGAGGAGAAGCTTTAGATTGTGCGCATGTTGGGCACCTGTGAAAAGAGAGGGGAAAGCAAAAATGATTAGGCTGGGAGATGGAAGACTAGAGGACTACAGTGTCTCTCTAGAAAGCCTTGGTGAAATTAGTGGACTGCCCAAAGGAAAGTTGTCCATTGGGCGGACAAAAGCTCAGGTGTTGGCTGGGAGTAGCCAAGGAAGGGAGCCGAAGTGGGTATTTTTTTTTTTTTTGAGTTGGAGTCTCACTCTGTCACCCAGGCTGTAGTGCAGTGGCATGCTCATGATCACCCCAGTGTCAACCTGTTGGGCTCAGGCGATCCTTCCATTTCAGCCTTTCAAGTAGCTGGAACGACAGGTGTGTGCTACCCTGCCAGAGAATTTTTGTTTTATTGTAGAGACAACCCGCGAGCTCAGGAAATCCACTCGCCTCAGCATCCCAAAGTGCTGGGATTACAGGCTGAACCACTGTGCCCGGCTAGAAGTGGATCATGAAGATGAGGGATCTGAAGCTGTCAGCTCACCAGCAGGTTCTTTCAATGAAGGTCAAGGCCAGTGCACTTCTGTGCCTACCACACTATTACTGTATGTTGACTACTATATTAGTCAAGATGCTACAACAAAATTTTATAATCTGGAAAGATAATAAGCAACAAAAGTTTATTTCTCATAGTCTTGGAGGCAGGTAAGTCCAAGATCAAGGCTGAATCAGTGTTTGGTGAAAGCCTGCTTTCTGGCTCTCGGTTGTGCCTTACTGGAGGAAGGGGGAGAGGTATCTTCTGGGCCTCTTTTAAAAGTGTACTGATCCCATCCTTGAGTGCTCTTGCCTCATGATCTAATCATTTCCCCAAAGCTCTACCTCCTAATATTGTGACTTTGGGGGCTGGGATTTCAACACATGAAGTTTGAGGGTGACACAAACATTCAGCCATAGCAACTACTATTTAAATTCTAGCAATGTCCTTTCTCAAGCACTTTTGCATTAGTCTTTATGTTTCTTTATCAAGGCCCAAGAGTTTTAGAAATTATTTCTTAAACCCCATTCATCTATTGCTTTGTAATTGGCATCTAGACCCAAATCACTGTGCTCACTTGAGCTGTCTGTTTCCATGAGATGTGTGACTTAAAGAAATTTATCTGAGAGTCGTGACTGATCTCTGTTCCACAGCTGAGCCTTTGCAAAATATGTGCTATTTCTGATATATTTTTTGCTAGTGTATTTCTTAAATATCTTCTTCAAAGTGTGTCACACACTGTTTACCAGATTTTTTGTCCCTAAGAAAAAGAGAGGTAGGAAGTGTGCCCTCCACCTTGAGCCTATTTAGGAGGACACAGGGTAGGGCAAGAGAGGGTCTGTTTGTTCTGAGTGGAAGGAAGATTGATGGTTATTATATCCACAAACTCAGTTCTCTTCCCCAAGATAATGATACCAGAATTCTAATTCTAATGTAATGCCACCATGAGGAAGCATCTAAGACCTCACAGACTCAGCTCTAAATTCAAGCACACCATCAGGCTGGCATATCTGAGGGCTTGCTCAACCTGCAAACACCTAGTGCATTTCACCTGCATCTAAAATATGGCGAATCAGTAAACTTGGATAGCAAGCCAGAAATAACTTGCCCCAGAGTAGCTCCTGGGCTTTGCATGCTTCTTCCTCTTAGGGCTCATCAGAACAGAATATTTTTACTCTGTGAGGGAAGAACTGTGAAGACACATCAGAAGGCTGTTTTTTAACATTGACATGACAGTTTTCTGGATTAAAAAGAGAGAGAGAGATGTACATTATGGGTAGTTTGGAGAAAAGGAATTTGAGAAACTGTCTTCAATAAGACTGCTTTGAACAATTTCTCCACCTCAATGTTTAGAATTTAGTCTCATGTCCACTTAAGTCAGGCTATCCATCCTTTAGCTCAGAATCAAATCTGGAAGTACTTATTTGTGTGGACCCTTTGCTAAGGGCTTTCTCCAAATGACTTGTTCACTTACTTCTGCAGAGATAAAAACACTTTCTAAGGATGAAGTTGTTTGACTTAAAAGTAAATTATGTGAACCTCAGGATGACTAGTGACTTTACAATTGGTATTGGAAAGAGTACTGCTAATAGAAAATACCCTTAAGCCCCTATTCCAAAAGGCACACGATAATTCTGCTTTGGAATGCACAATCAGAAATTTAGCTGTTGCTACAACTAGTTTTTATCTGTATCATTCCTAAATTAGGCCACCACTAAGTCTATTAGGCAGGAATCATACCTGTCTGTTCTCTCCACTGTATGAAGGAAACTACTTGTCAAAGAACTGTGTCAGGCTGATGCCCAGGACAGATGTTCATAGTTGTAACAATTCTGTCCAGAGCAAATTTGGGACCGGACATTCCTATTCACGGACAAGTTGCTGGTGGGCATCCACTCAATACTGGGCTGTGAGTGTGGGTCTGTGTGCTAAGGTTTACTCAGATGCTTGACTATTAGGAAGAAGTCTGATATAATGGTATTTTTTATAAGGGGCAGCATTTGAGAGTTTTGTTCTGATTGTGATCTCTGGCAGTTTCTTAGCATACTTCTTAGTTGCCCATTTGGCATTAAACATACATGATTTCATCTTTTTAAAAAATGTGTTTCCCCTCCTACCCCAAATATACGTGATTTCTATTACTTAACATGGGAGAATCTGCAATGGAAAAGTTTGAGTATTTCTGGAACTCAGTAGCTTTGACACCAGAAGTATTATAATTGTATTCATATTATTCAATATATCTAGGTAAGTCCAGGATTTATTTGAAATTGTATTCCCTAATGAAATTAATTAAATTATAATCCATGAGAAATTAAGTTGATTCTTTGCAATGTATGCATAAAAGTAGGTCTTCATTTACTTTCTTACCAAATCTTTAAATTGAGGCTATATTTTTTTTCTATTTAATTTGCTATTCTCCTTTTGGCACTTTGGTGGAATAGTACATATTTAAAAACTAGTATTTTGGAACTGTGCAAACCACGTAAGTGTTTTTTGCTAGAAGAAGTTATTTCTGTTAGTTGCCTTCTTTCCTTGCAAGTTGACTGTAAATGTCATGAAATTTATGCCCTATATAGATGGCTTTAATTATGTTAGGTTTATATAACTTCTTCATGTTTGCACAGGCTAAATGTATGCAGGAAATTTTTCTATAAACTCTAGAAGCTTGCTGAATGTCATAGTAAATAAATACAACAATATTTAACTGAAAGTGTTAATTCTACTGGATTTACTTAGGCCTAGATCACCAAGATCATTGTCTTTGCATGATGACACTTCATTTTTGTAATTTAGTTGGAAGAACAGGCCAATATTCTCATCAACGCAATCCCAGATGGCGTGTGTAATTCTTAGATTTCCAATTTACCAACATAAGAATCCTTTCTACCCTCTCCTCTGTCCTACAGATACAAACATGGCCCAGATGCAGTGATAAATATGTGGGATTCATTCTATATTCTTGCAGAAACATTTGTCATAGCCAACTCTAATTTAAGACCAAAAAAAAAAAAAAATGCTTTCAGCTGTTTCTATCCAGTTGCTAAATCAAATGTCATTACTGGAAAGAAATTCGAGGAATTTTGAAATGACTGGAAAGTTAATATATATTGAAAAGCCCAGTAGAAAATAAATATGCCAGCATAAAACCTGTAACACACATTTTGTTTGCCCAATATTACAGTCAAATTTGACTTAGTTGAATAAAATATGACAAAACTTCAAGGCAGTTTAAAAATCTATTCACTGCCACATTAACTGCACTGATCACTGTTTGGTCAACTGACAAGACAGTTGCACATAGTGTTAAGCACTTCATGGATATTCTCCAGATGTCACTAAAAGTTCTGTGTTCTTTCTCTTTTAATTCTTTTTTATTTTACCTGTCTCAATAGTTTATAGTACATTGAATATAAATAGATCTGAAGAAATGTCATAACCTACTTTTCTTATTTGTATACATTTTCAGAGTTGTGATAATGTTGTCATGGTGAAAATTCTGACCCCCTAAAAAAATCTTATGCAATGTCCAGGCACAGTGGCTCATGCCTATAATTTTAGCACTTTGGGGGACCAAGGTGAGAGGATTGCCTGAACCTGCCAGTTTGTGACCAGCCTGGTCAACTTCAAGAGATCTCATCTCCACAATAAATCAAAAATTAGCCAGGCATGGTGGCACATGCCTGTAGGTCCAACTACTTGGAAGGCTGAGGTGAAAGGATCACCTGGGCTCAGCAGATCAAGGCTGCTGTGGCCATGAGCATGCCACTGCACTCCAGTCTGGGCAACAGAGCGAGACTCCAACTCAAAAACAAAAAAAAAAATCTTATATTTGTCAAGAACTAGATTTGTTTTGGTAAATATTTACATAGTATTCATAAAGTGGCCCCAGATGGTGATATAAGGAACATTTGTTTATAAGTATTAATAAATAACAAAATGAATAAAATGTTGAGGAGATGAGGATTAGATAGACAATACATGACTTCTTAGAATAATTCCACCCCATACTGTCCTTTTTGTTCATAAGCATGATTATATGTACTAATTGGGTTCTTATTTATATGTCTACTGTAAACGAAACTTTAGGTTGGGCAGGTGAAAGAAAATCATATGACCAATTATCTAGGAAAAAATTTCTGTCTTACAGATAGATAATGAGTTTCTTAAACAAATAACACGACTAATTATTTCCAAGGTTGAGGTAGCAAAGTTCCATAAACTGAGTGACTTGAAAGACAGAAATTTGTATCTCATAATTCTAGAGGCTAGTAGTCTGAAATCAGGATGTTTCCAGAGCCATGTTATCTCTGAAACCCATAGGGAGTTAGTCTTCCTTTATTCCTGTCTTCTGGTGGTTTGTTGGCAATCCTTTGCTTGCAGCTGCAGCACCTCAACGGCATTCTTCCTCCATATGTCTGGGTTTAATATGGCAGTCTCCTTCCTGTGTGCCTCTCTCTTCTTTTCTTATAAAAACACCAGTCATATTGGATTAAGGATCTATCCTACTCTAGTATGACCTCATCTTATCTTGATTACATCTGCAAAGTCTTTATTTCCAAAAATGAAGTCATATTTACACATACTGTTGATTAGGGCTTCAACATATCTTCTGAGGGAATACAGTTCAGCTCTTAACATATATATTTTGATTTCTGTAATCTAGGATGTTGGTTACAAGCACAGAAACAACTCTGGTTGTATTAGTCAAAGAAAATTTATTGTGAGGATATGTGGAAGTGACATAATAGATGGAGACTGGAGGACTGAACTAGAAGCATAGATAGAAACCAGGATCCGCTGAACGTGAGTTCTACGGTCTGGCTCTTCTCCACTGCCACCATGAGCTTCAACTCGCTCCACCACCTACTCCTCCAACTACCGGTCCCTGGGCTCCATCCCGCCACCCAGCCTCCGGCCCACCAGCAGTGTGGTCAGTGTCTATGCAGGTGCCAGCAGCTCAGGCTTCCGGATCTCTGTGTCCCGCTCCACCAGTTTCCGTGGCAGCTGGGGGTCCGGGGGCATGGCCACGGGAATGGTCGGGAGTCTCAGGGGCATCCAGAGCGAGAAGGAGACCATGCAAGAGCTGAACGACCTCCTGGCCTCCTACCTAGAGAGGGTGAGGAGTCTGCAGATCCAGAACCGGAGGGTGGAGAGCAAAATCTGGGAATACCTGGAGAAAAAGGGTCCCCAGGTCAGAGACTGGGGACATTACTTCAAGACCATTGAGGACCTGAGGGCTCAGATCTTTGCAACTTCTATGGACAACGCCCGCATCGTTCTGCAGATTGACAACGCCCGTCTTACTGCTGATGACTTTTGAGGCAAGTATGAGACAGAGCTGGCCATGCGCCAGTCCCTGAAGAGCGACATCCATGGGCTCCACAAGGTCATTGATGACACCAATGTCACCGGCTGCAGCTGGAGACAGAGATCGAGGCCCTCAAGGAAGAGCTGCTCTTCATGAAGAAGAACCATAAGGAGGAAGTAAAAGGCCTACAAGCCCAGATTGCCAGCTCTGGGTTGACCATGGAGGTAGATGCCCCCAAATCTCAGGACCTCAGCAAGATCATGGCGGACATCCGGGCCCAGTATGATGAGCTGGCTCAGAAGAACCGAGAGGAGCTGGACAAGTACTGGTCCCAGCAGATCAAAGAGAGCACCACAGTGGTCACAGTGGTCACCACGCAGTCTGCTGAGATCGGAGCTGCCGAGATGATGCTCACGGAGCTGAAACAGTGCAGTCATTGGAGATCTATCTGGACTCCATGAGAAACCTGAAGGCCAGCTTGGAGAACAGCCTGAAAGAGGGGGAGGCCCGCTACGCCATACAGATGGAGCAGCTCAGTGGCCCCCCTGCTGCACCTGGCGTCTGAGCTGGCACAGACCCGGACAGAGGGCCAGCGCCAGGCCCAGGAGTACGAGTCCCTGCTGAACATCAAGGTCAAGCTGGAGGCTGAGATAGCCACCTACCGCCGCCTACTAGAAGACGGAGAAGACTTCAGTCTCAGTGACGGCCTGGACAGCAGCAGCTCCATCCAGACCACCCGCAAGATAGTGGACGGCAAATTGGTGTCTGAGATCCATGACACCAAAGTTATGAGGCGTTGAGACGGCAGGAACAGGTTGCCCTTTGGGGAAGCAGGAAGTCAATAAATAGTTCAAGGGTCATTGGATATCAAAACAAACAAAAAACCAGGATCCTCTGGGGGATTGGCAGGCAAAATTGCAGCCTAGGTCATGCCCCAGGAACAGCCTGACCTCCATTCTGTTCCTGGTCTGTGATTAATCTGTTCTCAACTGTTGAATCGGCATCGCAGCAATAAGTGTCTGATTGAGTCTAGGAGCACGGCTGTGCCAAAAGTGGAAGGAAGAAGAATCGCCACCCTCAGTTTATGAAGTGAACATCAGTCAGCTGGAATTACTGTCTCGCCAAAACTATTTGTCAATGATGAATGTTCTCAAAATGATGATGATAGTGCCAATAGGAAAAGGCAAGGGGGATTTCGACATTGGGTAGCAAAATATGACAAATTTATGCTACAGATGGATAAAGTCTGTGGCTCCAAACTAAAATGACCAATTTCTCAGAGTGTAAAAATATCTTAAAATTCATAGAGACTAGGCTGAGCTTTGTCTTCTTCCAAGTTACCCATTGGCCACCAGAACTGGAAGGAATACCAGTAACAAACACTCAACATCTTGGAATCTGTTTATACATCTATAAAGTCAGCCTTCTGAGATTGTTGTGAAGATAAGATATTATGTATATAAAGTAGTTTGCAAAGAGCCTGTGCAAAAGAAGATGACAACCTACAAGTGATAGTTATTCATTGTTTCAAAGCTGGGTGGTCATTCCACTTTCACACAAAGGATTTTTTTTTTTTGAGTTGGAGTCTCATTCTGTCACCCAGATTGGAGTGCAGTGGCATACTCACCGCCACCTCAGTGCGTTGGCCTCCCAAAGTGCTGGGATTACAGGGTGAGCCACCAAGCCCAGTCACATATGCAAACTAAAATCCTTTGTGTGACTGGGCTCAGTGGCTTAGCCTGTAATCCCATCTTTGGGAGGCCAAGGTGAGAGAATTGCCTGACCTGGTGGGTTCAAGAACAGCCTGGGCAACTTGGCAAGACCTCATCTCTACAATAAAGCAAATAAAAAATTAGCTGGGCATGGTAGTGCACCTGTAGTTCCGGCTACTTGGAAGGTCAAGGTGAAAGGATCACTGGAGCCCAGCAGGTCCGCACTGGAGTGGCTTGAGTGTGCCACTGCACTCCAGCCTGGGCAAGGGAGTGAGACTCAACTAAAAAAAAAAAAAAAAATTGCATATGTTCCTTAAAAAACAACTGAAACTCCCCAAAATGAATGATAGAGAAAATTTAGTTTAAAAATATAATATACAGGCTTTATAATAAGTGAACTTAACTGTAGATGAATGGCAGATGCGTTTCTGTAAAATATTTTATTTTGAATAGGAAAGAATGTTTTTGTTACCACCAAAACATTTAGGTGGCCCAGAGAATTGGATGCAGAAGATAGCCCTGATTATATAGGCAGGGATGTCCAGTACTCCAAACTTTTAGGCTAACTCCAGGTTATTATGCATGAAATTAGGAGGCTCTTCCAGAAGACAGTGTGAGCAGTGTGCCCCAAAAGTTCTAAACCTTATATCTCCTTGTTCAATTTGTTTTCTTCTTTCCACATTACTTTTTATTTTTTTAATGGAGTGATGCAATAATAAAGAGTTTCAAAACTTAAAATTTCCAATTTCCTACCAAAGCTGATTATTTTTTGTTTTTCCAATTCATGCTCCCATAGCTATCTTTCTACTTAGTTATTAAAATGTTTACTATATAATGTTGTATTCCATTTCACATGTATTATGAGCACTTTTCTACATAGACATCAAAAAAATAAGGTGGTGTTGAGCTCCCCCATTCCCTCACTCTATTTCTGATTTTTATCCTTTCTTAGTATTTATCATTGTCTGGCATTATAGTAAATGCTAATTTCTTTAATGTATATTTTTCTCACTATAATAAATTCAACATAGAAAGGAAAATAGAAGTGCGTAGTATATAGTGAGCACTCAACAATATTTGTTGAAAAAATGAATGTCTTAGCTTCTTTTGTAGATGTTTAGATGGATTTCTCTTTTCTACTATTATAGTTAATGCACTAATGGACGTCTTTTTGCATGTAGGTTTCTATTTCTTTTGAATTTTTCCTTATGATGGCTTTGACACAGGGAATGTTTATTTTTGTTCACTATTTTTATGTAGCTACTAATTCATTTACTCATTTATTTGTTGTTTTACCAAGTATGTGTCTGGGCTAGCTATTGCTTTATTTCTGGAGACAAAGTTGTGAAAAAAGTAAAGTTCTTGTCTTTGAGGAGTTTTTATTGTAGTGAAGAAGACAGACAATAAATAGATAAGATCCAAATGTTACATGTACTAGGGAGAAAAATGATCCAAATAGATCATTTAATAGATCATCTAATAGATCCAAAATAGATCATCTAATAGATCCAAAATAGATCATCTAATAGATCCAAATAGATCATCTAATAGATCCAAATGTTACATGTACTAGGGAGAAAAATGAAAATGAGAGGAAAAGGTATGCTGTTTTAGGTTGGGATGTCAGGGAAGTTCTTTCTGAGAAGGTAA
This sequence comes from Carlito syrichta, assembly GCF_000164805.1. NCBI lineage: Eukaryota > Metazoa > Chordata > Mammalia > Primates > Tarsiidae > Carlito > Carlito syrichta. Next base: position 80,047 of record NW_007253288.1, read on the forward strand.
GTTTTAAGAGAATTCTTAAATGAAGTAAGAGGCTGAGGTATCTGAACACATGAAGTAGAAAATCCTGTTTCAGTAAATATTTTCTGTGCTTTGCTCTATTGATGGAGCTGTATCTTATTAATTTTATATTGAAATTTTAATTTTTCTGATAATTTATTAAGGGCAAATTTTAGGTTAACATTAATTATATCACAAATGAGGATAAACATTTGTTTCATGTACTTGTTCACCGCTTGCATTTCTTCTTAAATGAACTTTATTCCCGTCCTTTGCGAATTTGCTGCTGGACCCTTGATGTTTTCTCTTACACACTTGAATGTAATTCTGATATATTAGAGATGCAAATATATCTCCTGATGTGCCATTATCTTTTTAATTTTGGGTTTGCTATTTTTTATTATATAGCTTTTTTTAGTGGCTTTGTATGCATTTTAATGGAATAAACTGACATCTAGAAGTGTCTGTGATACATTGAGTGCACTGACACCTGCATTTTTCACCCCACCAGTATCCATACCCTTTGTTTTACTTTTAAAATTCTCTTCCACATTGATTATGGGTCAGGCATGTGACTTACTTTGGGCAGTGACATGTAGTAAATGTGACAATAGAGGTTGGAAAAATACTCGTGCAATTGCTATTGAAATATCTATCTGCAAAATCTATAATAGACTATAATAGCATACTTGACATACATAACTTCATTTTGTAACAGATTTTCCATGTTAACCTAGAAATAACCCCCTTATGTAACCTTTCCATTATCACACTGCACACCCACATTCTTGTTCCACTTGGTGCTTGGAAACTCCCTAGTTATGCAAATCCTGAACCTCTTCATAATTGAATGTTTTGCCAAGAAATGTAAACCAAACTGTACAACTTATGTAATTTATGCCTTTATGTACTCTCTACTCACTCTTTTTGGGGCCAAGAGCTCTTTGGACACTAGTCTGCTCTTGGTTGCTGGTTTCAATAAAGGACTCATAAATTTGACCCACTGTGCATTGGTGTCTCCTTTCTCGCACTCCGGCTATAACATTTGAAGGCCCCAGCAAGAATTTTGTCAACCTCAGGAGATGGCCTCACTCCAGCTCTGCCCGGCTCAGTGGAGGAGTTATAGGGGAGATGCCCCCTGAGTCATTCCAGGGCCCCATAACCTCTCATCTGGCTCAGAGGGAGAAGGAATGACCGCTGATATCCTCCTGCCTCAGAAACTGCTGAGTCTGTCTGCATTCTCCTAGGGAGTAAGAATCTGTTAAATCTGTTTATTCTGTATGTGGCCACAACTCTGTTGAGGAGGATGGAGCCTGACGAGGCCGCTTCTAAGACTCTGATCGTTGACCCAAGATGTTGGTAGAACAGGGTCTCAGTTTAGTATCTGGTTTCTGTTTGGGTACCTGCTTTGCCTTCTGATTGCTTATGATGTTGACTCCTTTCCTTCCTTTACGTTCTTGCTGTGCTCTTTACTATAGGACTTGCTTCTGCTGCACTTTTGGACTGATCATTAGGTCAGAAACTTCTTCTGGTTTTTTACTTGTTTCTTTGTGGTTGGAGGTCTGATCCTCATCAGGTGCCTCCTGTGATTTACTAGTTTTAACAATAAGGGGTAACAGGCTTCTTGATCCTCCAGTCCCCTGGACTGTATGATAAAAAAATTTTCTCCTTTAAATAACAGAGAGGGAAAGAAAGAAACAAGTTTCAGGAACCACACCTACCTTACCCCCTTCTGACCTTCCTGCAGGTCAGGTAAATTAATTTCACTTACAGAGGTTTGTAATCAGCTATAGTGCTTTTCACTGCCAAATTGCTAACAGATTTTAAAATCTCCTTTTAGACACAAGGATAAATGACAAAATAACCTAGATTTTTACTCTCTAGATAAAACCTATTATAAAAACAAAAAGTTGTTTTGTCTTGCCAATGTTTACCTGTTTTAAATTCTCAATTTAAGCTACAACTTTCTTCAGACTTTAAAGTACAACTATAAATAATTTACAAGGGAATATTTCAACATAAGTCCCACCTGGGCAACTTGGCAAGACCTCATCTCTACAATAAATCAAAAAATTAGCCGGGTGTGGTAGCACACGCCTGTAGTTCCAGCTACTTGGAAGGCTGAGGCGGCAGGATTGCCGGAGCCCAGCAGGTCGAGGCTGCGGTGGCCGGGAGCGGCCATTGCACTCCAGTCTGGGTGACAGAGTGAGACTCCAACAAAAAAAAAAAAAAAAAAAAATTAAAAGCTTTAGTTAATCATACAGGACTGCTTTCAGTTTTCCAGCACTGTTTCTGGGACAATACCTTTTTTGTCATTACTTACTTAATACTTTTTGTCTGTGCTCTTGCTCGGTGTTTTATTAAATCCAAATAGTATTTAATTAAGGTCCCACAGTTTCCTATTCATGCCCTTGAGAAATTTCTCAAGCATGGCCAATTCTCTGGACCCAGTCATCTTTCATTTTTATTCTGACTCAGGTCCTCTTCTTCCACCTCCCCTCCATTTTTTCCACCTCTGGCAACGCATCTCTGATCTCAGACCTATCCAACCCCTCTCCTTCCCCTCTGAGAAGTTCCTCCTCCACAAGGGGCAGATCAGACTGAGTGACTCTTCTTGGTATGCACTCTTTTTTCCACCTCTGATTTATACAAAAATTTGCTGTTCTCAGAGAAGCTACAGGTTTTAACTTCTCTAATAAAATCAGTCTTGCACACTCATTGCCCCACCTAGATGATTGCCAGCAGCTCCTTTACCTGGGATAATTGCCAGCAGCTCTTTTTAACCCTATCTACCTCTGAGAAGCGAGAACACATTAGAACTGAGGCTAAAAAGTCTATTCTGGCCCCAACTGTGGGTGCACAGAAAGAAAGTCAGGAAATGTTAGATAAGGTGTTTCCCTCTTCTCGCTCAGATTGGGACCCTAACACTTTGGCAGGACCAGGGCATTAGAAACCGATCACTGGGCTCTATTAGCTGGTTTGAGGGGAGCGGCCCAGAAACCTATCAATCTTTCTAAAACTACCGAGATCATTTGGGGTCCCGAGGAGTCACTGGGGGCATTCTTGAATGTCTTCAAGACTCATTCCATACTTATACCCTATTTGACCCCTTGGCACCCGAGAATGCCTGGGCTATCAATTTGGCTTTTGTGGCTCAGGCGGCTCCTGACATCTGGAAGCAGTTACAGAAACTTGAGGGTTTTGCTGGAATGAACATTTCTCAGCTACTCAAAAAGTAGCCCCCAAAATTTTTAACAACCATAATGATGAGAAACAGAAACAGAAAGATCAAAAATTAGACAGAGTAACAAAACAGCAGATAAAAGTACTAGTTGCTGCCATCCAGGCCTCCCAAACTGGTTCAAAACTGGCCCGGAGACCACAAGAAGAAACTAAAAAGAGATAGAAGAAAACTGGATGCATTCAGCTAGCTAAAAATCAATGTACTTATTGTAAGGAACTGGGACATTGGGTAAAAGATTGCCCTTGTTGCCCAAAGATAGAGGACCGTAAGTCAGTTCTGGTCCTGCCCTCTACTGGTAAAACTGAAAATGATTCAGACTGAGGAGGCCAGGGCTCTTTTTCCTTAGGTTCCCAAGAGCTCATGGTAACCACTGCTATCGGGGGTCACCCAATCCAACTCTTAGTGGACACTGGGACGGAACTGTTGGTCCTGAAGTCATCATTAGGACCTATGTTCAAAAAGCGAATTTCTGTTCAAGGGGCAACGGGCACAATAGCAAGCTGCAAGTTCACCTCCAGCCAGATGGTTGATTTAGGTCAAATATGGGTTACCCACTTGTTTCAGATAACCCCTGACTACCCATACCCTCTCATGGGTCAAGGTTTCCTCCAGAAACTAAGAGCAACTATTGTGTTTTCATCAGATGAAACTAAAATGTATATTCCTACCGACACTGCCTATCAGATGCTGTTAACTGTTCCACTTTCTGAGGAATATCTGTTAACTTTTTCTAATTCTTCCACTGAGAATGGCTTGTCAAGCTTGCTTCTACAGTTGCAGCAGGAATTTCCTTCAGTTTGGGCGGAGATCAACCCGCTGGGATTGGCGAAGCATCACCCTCCAGTTGTGATTCTGATTCAGAAGACACCAATCAGTTAACCTGGACCTGACTGCCAAGGGGTTCAAGAACTCCCCAACACTCTTTGGGTAAGCTTTACAACAAGATTTGTCAGAGTTCCATGCCTTACATCCTGAATGTACTTTGCTCCAGTACACAGATGATCTCTTGCTCATGGCTGCAGACTGGGACACCTGTTTAAAAGGCACTAAGGCTTTGTTGCAGTTTTTCAGGGCTTGGGCTACTGTGTATCAGCTAAGAAAGCACAGCTCTGGTCAACTGAAGTCTCCTATCAGGGATACTGGCTGAAAAAGGGTAAATGAGCCCTAACGTCAGCCCAGAAGGAAGCCATCCTCCGAATCCCCTCACCAACTTTGAAAAAAAAGGTATGTGAATTTCTAGGGGTGGTGGGGTATTGCTGGTTATGGATTCCAGGGTTTGCTGAAATTGCCAAGCCTCTATACACAGCTACCACAGGGGACCAGCCCCTAGAATGAACTGCTACTGAGAAGCAAGTGTTCCAGCAGTTAAAAACAGCTCCTACCCAAGCCACGACTTTAGCCCTTCCAGATGTCACCAAGCCTTTTCACTTGTTCATTCATGAACAGCAGAGAATTGCAAAAGGGGTTCTCACTTAGACCCTAGGACCATGGAGGCCACCGGTGGCTTACTTGTCAAAAAGACTGGACCTAGTGGCCTCTGGCTGGTCCTCTTGCCTTCTGGCCATTGCAGCCATGGGCATACTAGTTAAGGAAGCAGATAAATTAACTTTTGACCAAAACCTGGCTTTAACTGTTCCCCATGCTGTTGAAACTCTGCTCCAGAGAGCCTCTGGCTGCCGGATGTCAAATGCATGAATCACTCAGTATCAAAGCCTCCTACTTGACCAGCCTAGACTAACTTTCTTTCCTACCCAAAGTCTCAATCTGGCTACTCTGCTGCCCGATGATAATCTGGAGACGCCAGTTCATAGTTGTGAAGACATATTGGACATCTCTCAGGCCAGCCGCTCTGATCTTCGGGACACTCCCTTAACCCAGGCTGATACTGACTTGTTCACAGATGGCAGCAGTCTGGTAATAGGGGGAGTCCGCAAGGCTGGTGCATCAGTAACCATGGTTTGTGACGTAATCTGGTCCCAGTCTTTGCCTAACAGTACATTGGCTCAAAAGTTAATTGCTTTAACCCAGGTCCTATGCTGGGGAACAGGAAAATGAGTAAACATCTTCACTGACAGGTGGTATGCTTTTGCTACTCTCCATGTCCATGCCATGATCTACAAGGAACAAGGACTTCTTACTGCAGTGGGTAAGACTGTAAAAAGCAAGGAAGAAATCTTAGCCCTTTTAGAGGCTATATGACTCCCCAAAGAGGTAGCTGTCATTCATTGCAGGGGACACCAAAAATTGGACACTCCAGAAGCGACTGGAAATTGCCTGACAGATCAAGCAGCTAGAAAGGCAACAGAACTTCCAGTTGAGCCCCTGACTATCCTACTAACTAAAACTTTTCCAGTTCTTTCTCTCCTTTAGCAGCCAGACTATACCCAAAATGAAGAAAAAAAAAAGTGGACCTGGCAGGAGTTTACAAAAGGTCTGATGGTTGGTGGGTTAAGGACTCTAGAATTATTTTACCTGTGGCCCTCACACATACATTAGTAAAATTGCTTCATTCCACCACCCATTTGGGAGGTATCAGAATGGCTAAGCTGTTAAATTGCTTTTATCATATTAATAGTTTAAAAGGTTAGACTGCTTCAGCGACTGAAACGTGCCCTACTTGCGCCTACATTAACCCGAAAGGAGGGCTGAAGCCTCCAAAAGGAATCAGGGCACATGAATTAAATGGGAAGAATGGGAAATAGACTTTACTGAATTAAAACCCCCTCAGGTGGGGTATAACTATCTACTAGTGTTTGTAGATACTTTTTCTGGATGGGTAGAAACCTTTGCCACAAAAAATGAAACTGCACTTATGGTTGCAAGGTTTTTGTTAAATAAAATAATTCCTAGGTTTGGGCTCCCCCTCTTTATTGGCTCTGATAATGGTCCTGCTTTTACTTCATCCATAGTCCAGCTGGTTAGTAAAGCACTAAACATTAATTGGAAATTACATTGTGCTTACTGACCACAAAGCTCTGGACAGGTAAAACACATGAACTGAACTTTAAAAAGTACTTTAACCAAATTAATAATAAAAACTAGTGAAAAATGGATAAGCCTTTTACCTCTGGCCCTTCTCCAGGCTAGATGCACCCCATACAAGGCTGAGATTTACTCCATATAAAATCGTGTTTGGAAGACCCCCTCCCATTCTTGAAGAAATTACTAATCAATCTTTGTTAAATTATCTCCAGTTTCTACAACAGATTCAGGATAGTGTCCACACCAATGTCCGTGCCACTTTGCCAACTCCATCCTCCACACTGTGTCATCCATTCCAGCCAGGGAACTTGGTCTACATCAAAAAGTTCCAGAAAGAAGGACTAACCCCCGCCTGGAAGGGACCCTACGAAGTCATCCTCATCACCCCAACGGCACTCAAGGTTGGCAGAGTACCGACTTGGGTTCATCACTCACGAATCAAGGAAGCCAAACAAGATGATGTTGCTCTACCCTGCTTGGACATTTAGACCCTAAAAAGTGACCCTAAAAATCCTCTCAAAATCACCTTCCAAGCCCGCCGATATGTTTCAACTGCACCACAGGCTGATAGATTGACGCACAGCTGAAACATGAGGTTCCGGCTGCCCGGAGTAGACTGTTTTACTGGTTAATAATTCCCTGAATGTATTGTTATCATCCCTTAACCCACACCTTATTCATCCCAATTACCCTAGCTTTGGGCATAGCATTGGCAGCCACTGACTGGACATGTGGCAAAAAAGTCCCTGTTAATGCTATGTTATCTCCTATGCATAGGATGTGTTACTGCACTACTATGCTCACAATAAGTTTAACTTGGTTTATTTTACTTGGAGAGTCTAAAGACACCCTGCACTCTTTCTTCCTAACCTCTTTCACAATAGGAAAGGTTCTAGTTATCTGAAACTGGACCCACAGTTCACTTCCAGTCCAGTTTAACGTAAACCTCCCCGACCTGTTACAAATAGAAAAAGAATGTCTATCTGGAAGCCTGTACAGTAGACAAAACCCTTACTACACTGATTCATGTACACAGTGGGCAACTCCCAATTATGTAAAGGACATAGACTTTTACCTCTACCCTAGTAACCCCACTGATCAAGTACGTGATCAAGAAAGTGACTTCTTTTGCCCAGACTGGATATGCATCATTATTGCAACTTACAGTGGGGGGCCTAATGACACATCTGAAATCACCCTTTGGTCGAATGCCAACCCAGAACGGCCTGTATACATGAAGGTAACTAATCCTCTTCATTTTTCCTGAAGTGCAGGAAATACCAGGGGTATATAAATGGTTATGACTGTGGTGCCTTATTCACTATCCAATGGCACACATTTGCCCACAAAGCCATTGCCAAACCAATAGGGCTGTTGACAGAGCTGAAGAATCCCTTGTTTGGATATCACCAGCCACCACCTCAGCTTCTGTCTTCTGCCAACAAATCACTACCCCAGGTTTACCTCAACAGCTCCCAAGCTCACCTCAGCCCGAACCTGGCCCATCAATCTCCTAGTCTTTTACCTATGTTAAATAATATGCGCCATCTGCTCAATGCTACTATGTCCCAGTTGGCCTCAGATTGCTGCCTTTGCTTAAAGACAAAACCTCCTTATTATGTGAGTCTAGGAGTTGAAACTCCTATCATCTGGAAAACTAATTGCTCTCTGGAAATAGTTCACATTCCTCTAGGAAATGTAACTGGTAAAGCCTTCTGCCTTATAACTCCAGGTTTCAATCTAACAACTTCTCCATTCTCTGATATTTGTAACCTATCTCTCACTTTAACCATGGATGAATCCATGGCCTATGTGGCCCCTGTCAACACCTGATTAATTAGTTTTACAGGCCTTACAAGATGTGCTATTATCAAAAGGTTAATTAATCAGCCTACCTTATATATTACTGTTCAAAGTGCTGCCTCAGGTTTATACTTATAGAAGTCCTGAGGGAACTCTACTACCCAATTCCTCTGGTCTTCCAATTGCTCATTCAAAATGTGCTGTTCCCTTGGTAGTACCTGTCTTAGTTGGGCTAAGTATAGCAGGAATGGCTGCAATTGGTACCACTGCTTTGATCCTTGGAGAACTAGGTCTATCTAACCTTGCATGAGAAATTGATGCTGACCTAGGAAACCTACAGTTTGCCATAGACCAACTCCATGACCAGGTAAAATCCCTGGCTGAAGTTGTCCTCCAAAATCGTAGAGGATTTTACTACAATTTTACTTACTTTTCCTATCCCAAGGAGAATTCTATCTAGCTCTTGGAGAAACTTATTGCTTCTATGCCAACAAATCAGGAGTTATTGAAGACACCCTCCAGAGAGTCAAAGAAAATTTGAACAAATTACAAAAAAAAAAAAAAAAGGGAAAATAATAAGTCCTAGTTCCAATCATTGTTCGATTGGAACCCATGGCTAACAACTCTTGTTACTGGTCTAGTTGGACCCCTTATACTTCTCCTCCTTGGTTTGCCCATAGGGCCATGCTTAATAAATTGGTTTATTTGTTTCATCAAACAATGGATCAGTTCTGTAAAACTCATGTGTATGAGACCTCAGTACAATAATAGACTTATGACTAATGAGTCAATGCATTGACTCATGAACAAATAAAAGAGGGGAATGAAATATCTATCTGAAAAATCTATAATAGCCTATAATAACATACTTGACATAAGTAACTCCATTTTGTAACAGATTTTCCATGTTAACCTAGAAATAACCCCCTTATGTAACCTGTAATCACACTGCACACCCATATTCTTGTTCCCCTCGGTGCTTGGAAACTCTCTAGTTATGCAAATCCTGTACCCCTTCACAATCAAATGTTTTGCCAAGAAATATAAATCAACTGTACAGCTTATATAATTTATGCCTTTATATACTCCCTATTCACTCTGTTTGGGGCCGAGAGTTCTTTGGATACTAGTATGCTCTTGGTCGCTGGCTTCAATAAAGGACTCATAAATTCGATCCACTGCATGTTGGCATCTCCTTTCTTGCACTCCAGCTACAAAACTATCTCTCTTGCTCTCTGCAGTTGTCATAGACTGTGCCTGGGCTACACCGCTGGAAGACACATGAAGCAGAGCCAGACTGTGAAGTCCCAGCCCAGGCCATCTTAGATCAGCACAGTCAGCTGACCCTCTGCAAAATGAGCCATCATACTTTTCTCCTGGGGACATCAGACCATGGCACTCAGTGACTGCCAGGTAACTAGTATCATTTAAAGAAGAGCTTAATTCAAGCTGTCTAACATTTCTTCATCAAACCTGTAATGGTCCCTGGGCCCCTGGCTTTAAGAAAAACTAGTGCTGAGGTAAATACAAAAGGTTAGAAGACTATATCGAGTTTCTTGTTTGGACCACCACACTCTACTAGACAAGATTCTGCTTGAAGTATTAGTGTCAGGAGTGTATTTCTGATCAGCCTCACAGATTAGGATGAAAAATAGATGTGAGCAAATGATATTGTGACTCATACTAATAGGGGCCATCCATTAGCATTCAATTCATCAATTTTTTCCCTTTGTATATTCACCATATTTTAAAACTGAGAAAATTATAATACAGTCACAGATTTGATAAATGTTTCATTTGGTGCCAGGTTTTCTAAAGTTTATTTTTCTGCAATCTGGACCTTCAAAATATGGTTTAACTCAAATTATAAGGTTACTAATAATGAAAGTCTGAATATATTTAAAAAGAAATTATTTTCAACACAATCTAAAATTTTATGTCAAGAGCAGAGCTAATAAAAAAGAACCAATCAGTGAACAATTTAATGCCTTGATTATAGATGTACATAAAAGTCTTCCTGAATTTATAATTTGGTATTTTTAGATGTTGATGAAAAATGGGTTTCATGAAGTTCATTTGATTTAACTAAATATCCTTGGAAAATAACATAACTAGAGTCTAGATTCCACAACTAGGTAAGCAATGAATAAAATTTTGGCTGCACCTACAGTAATATAGTACCAGCATTTAAATTGCCCACTTAAGCTATAGCTATTAGATGCTTGATTATATAAAGTTTGAAAAGATTTCAAATGAATTCTAAGTGTCTGAGTAATTTGATGAATATTGCAATAGATTGATATGAAAGTTGGATTTATGTTAGGAGAAATAAGTTATTATTTTATGAATCAGGTAACCCCAAAATGACCTGATAACAATTGTTCATTTAACAAACATCAAGTAAGCACTTGCTTTGGTGAGACTGCCTAAAATTAGAACTGAGTAGCACTATAACTATGTTAGAAATTTCATTTAACAAAAATGTTACCAGATAAAATTCTGATGAGTGACAAACCTGAGTTAAATTTAGAATTGTGATGTGACTCAGTGTGCCATTTAGGAAACAGAAGCCACTATTGATATTTTAATCAAAAAAAGGATTTAGTAAAGGGAATTAAGAACTTGTAAAATCTTCTAAAGACCTAGAAGGATTGGTTCAAGCTGATACAGCAAAGATCCAGAGATCAAGAAGCAGCTGTACCTATTGCCACCATTGATGCCACCACAATTGCTTCAAACCAATGAAGCTGGTGACCAGACACGAATGTGGATCCCATTGGTCACACCCACCAACATGAGTCCAACCTAACCAGCCACTGAGGCGCAGGGAGGTGTTCTCTGTCTCACCTCTATTTTTCGTATCTCCTATGAGACAGTCTCACTGGTGGAATGTATATAACATGGAGCCCCTACCTGCTGGGGGGCCTGGAAAATATATGCTTTAGCCTTTCAGCCTCTTTACTACAAGGGCCTTCATAGAAGAGGATGAAAAGGATGCTGAATTCACATCTTGAAGACTTAGTCTGTTTTGAGGACCCATGATAGCCTCCTGTCTGTTTTTAGAGAGATGAATAGAAATATCAGGAAACCATCCTACAACTACTCAAAATTCACTGACCACTTCATAAATGGCTAAAGCTTTGTTAGACACTAACACAGGTTCTCATGGATTAAAGGACTTGAGACATATAACCCCAAATTAATTTTAAATAAAAATTTAACATCTGTATTTAGTACAAACAGAAATATTATCACCTCATTGTAGTGTCCCTGATGACCTTGAATCTAGCTTTACTTAATTGCTTGTTGCATTTCAAGATAAGAATGGATAAATGATGATATGATGATGATGATAACTCAATGTTTATTGAAGATTAGTCAAGTTTCCAGTTCTTTGTAAGTATTGGTTGGTTTTTCTTCACGACTATGCAATGAAGTATCACTACTATCACAGTTCCTAGCAATAATGGTATGCTGGTTCCCTCTTTCAAATATAATTCCATACTCCAACTACCTAGTCACTGAAGAGTGCTCTTCTGGATCAAGAAAATAAGATTAAAGTGGAGTTCCAGTTGGTAGTGGCCCATTTGCTCAGCTTAGTGAGGTTTAACTTATCAGAGTCAAATGTCAGGAATATTTCATTTGAGAAACCATTTGAAAGGCCTTGTGAGGTGGCAGAGTTGTATCTTTTCACAAGGCTGCTTTTTATTAATCCAAATTTATCAGAACAGTGAATTGTACAAATTAATATTAGAACATGCCCATTTCCGATTTCTTGCTGAATTTATAAGACATTTTAAAATTCTCATACCTTTCAAAATTATTGCTTTTCAAATGGACCACATATAGTTTTTGATACTTTTAATTCTTTCAGGCTTGCCATTATTTATCTTTTGGAAAGTTATTTCATCTCTTTTAGTCTCGTTAGCTCCATTTTTCTCAAGAGAACTGGAGAATTAGATTAATTGACTTGGCCAATATTGCACAATACACCAGATCTTATTCTCCCATTTTCTCCATCTTAGTAAATGATACCATCATCTACCAAACTGATCAAGTAAAGAAATTCAGCCATTACCCATATTCTTTTTTCTTACCGCTATATCAAACCCATCAGCAAGTCTTGTTAACTTTATCATCAAAATATGTTTAAAATATGTTCCCTTTCTTTGTCACCTCTATTATCACTCTAGTTCAACCCACCATTATCTCTTGAATACCACACTTGTCCCTGACTGGCTGCCTTGCTTCCACTCTTGACTCTCTGCAAGAGACATTCTCTACCCTGAAGTCACTTTGGTTTCTTCTGCTTAAAGTCAGTTCACAACTTTTCACTGAATATACCTAGAATAAAATCCCAAACTATTACACAATGTTGCTTCCTCTCACCACTACAAACTCATTTTCTCTCTTTCACCCTTTTCCTATACATTCTAGTCACACTGATTGTATTAGCTACAGCTGCAGTAACAAAAACAAAGTAATGCAAACTGGTGGGCTTAAACAACAGAAAATTATTTTCTCATAGTTCTAGTGGCTAGAAAAATAGACATCAAGATGCCAGCAGGGTTCTTTCTGAGGACTTTGAATAAAAAAAATCTGTTTCTGGCCTTACTCCTTGGCTTGTCGATGGCCATCATCTGCCTATGTCTTCACATCATCTTCTCTCTGTATGTACCTATGTCCAAATTTCCTCTTTTTTTAAAAAATAAGGACACCAGTCATATTGGGCTAGGACCCACCTGAGTGAGTCGTTTGAACCTAAATACCTTTTTAAAGTCCTGTCTCCAAATTAGATTACAGTCTGAGATACTGGAGGTTAAGATTTCAACATAACTTTTTTGGGTAACACAATTCAGACCATAACTTTTTTTGGTAACATAATTCAGACTCAAACTGATCTTTAAGTTTGCAGATATTATCTAGTTCATTTCTTATCTTGGGACTTTTGCACTAGATGTATCCTATACCCTGAGTGGCATTCTCACTTCTCATAGCTGTTAGTAGCACAAATGTTTCTTCTTCAAGAGATCTTCCCTTATCACCTAAATAGAAATGACTACTGAGTTATTTTTTGTCTCATCACTCTATTTTTCATAGTTGTCCAGTATGTATCATTTTCTATTTGTTATTTTGTATGTTGCTTATATATTCTCCCCAAATCTTACTAGAATGTAAGCTGTGTGAGGGCGGACACCTTGACTATCACATTCAACGTTTTATCCAAGTACCTAAAACAGTGTCTGACTTGGCATAATGGAAGACAAAAAGAAAGAATGAGAGAGAGAGAGAGAGAGAGAGAGAGAGAGAGAGAGAGAGAGAGAGAGGATGGAGACAGAGAGGTGGGAGGTAGAGAGGCTTCAAATCTAGATCTATCTCACAACTAGATTTTCACCCCGGACTACCCCCCAAAAATGTGCTCCAATTATTACACATAATTTACAGTACCATTTTGATTGCCAGGAGGTTAATCAGTGATTTAAAAGTTAGAAGATGGAATATTGGTTTTCTGGAGGTTTTGGTTGTTTTCTAGGTATCGTTGTTTAGCAGTGTTAGATTCTCTGGTAAGTCTACATAATTCTGAGAAGCATTCCAAATTGGCAAATGAAATGAAACCTAGTAAACTCAAGAGAGTCATACAGATAATTATTCAAGCCATTTGTTTTTGGATTTCCATTTCTTTCTTTTTGATGCCAGATGTACATCTATACTGAGGGAATTGTGGTGTTGGAGAAGAAAATTACTTAGCTAAACATAAAGCAGATACTGGTGGAAATATAACAAGAAAACACTAGAGGACATATTTCAATTTGCAGTACTGAAAATAGTAAAGGATTATAGGGTATTTACAATTCTTGGTGGGTACTATGATAAATTGAATAAGTTGGTTGGTAGTATGGGAAAGGCATTATGGAGATCTCAAGGAAAATTATCTTCTCTTAACAATATTCTTATTAACATGTAAAAAAAAAAAAAAACTCTAGTCTTATTAACATGTAAAAAAAAAAAAACAACTAGTACCTGGAACTTGTTTTCAATACTTTGTAACATAAAATTTAAGTGGTTGATGGTGTAGTAGGCAAAATTCTAAGGTGACCCTCATAAGTCCTGCCTCCTGTCTTCATGCCATGTGTAATCCTCTCCCTCTTGGGAACGGGTAGGACTTTGACTTGCTTCTAGGAGATAGAATATGACAAAGGAGAAAGAATTTGTTAGATGTACTTATGGTTCAAAACTGGTTGGTTTTGAGATAATACAAAGGCATATTACTGTGTGTATCTGGGCATCTCCTTTGGGTTTGATGAAGTAAGCAGCCATGTTGAGGAAATCCATGTGCCAAGTAATTCCAGGAGGTCTCTGAGACCTGAGAGTGGCCTCCAGTAAGGAAAATTCCAGAACCCTGAGTCCTACAGCCACAAGGAAATGAATTCTACCAACCATCTGAATGAGCTTGGAAGGAGATTATTCTCCAGTTGAACCTCCAGATTCAGCCTGGTCAATACCTTGACTGCAGCCTGTGAGACCCTGAACACAGAACCCAATTAAGCTATGCCTAGACTCATGACCCATGGAAATTTTGATATCATAAATGGGTTATTTTTAAGTTGCTATCTCTGTGGCAATTTGTTATGCAGCATAGAAAACTAATACGCATTGCTTCAAAATTAAAAGTAAATATGAACCCTTGTAGTTGCATGATTGCTTCCTGTCTGGTTTGCTACATCTTCTCCATTTCATTTTCCCTAGTGCAACTGGAGTGTTCATTTTAGAAATAAAAATATGACATCCTCTTTGCTAAAAACTCATTTATGATTTCCGGGGGGGGGGGGACCAAGAATCCTCAATATTGCCCTGTGTGAGCTCTCCTTATATACTGTGTTCTCCTTTGCTGTTTGTGCTGTAGTCATACTGGACTTATTTAGGTTTTTAGATGCTTTTTGTTTCCTTCTGCCACAGGACCTTTGCATTTGTTGTTCTTTCTGCCTGCAACATTTTTCCTGTTCCTTTCCTCACTCAATTATCACTTATCCTTCCCATCCTTTCTTCAGATCTTATCTCTATTTCTCTTTTCTCAAGAGACCCTCACCCTGAATTTCCTAACGAGGTCAATCTCCACTTTCATAACTCTCATAACACCACGTACTCTTCTTCATAGCTATTAATAAACTAACATTTTACAATTATTACTGTGCCTTTGGGTTTTTTTTTTTTGAGTTTTGGAGTCTCACTCCGTTGCCCAGGCTGGAGTGCAGTGGCACAGTCACGGCTACTCCAGCATCGACCTGCTATGCTCCAGCGCTCCTTCTGCCTCAGCCTTCCAGGTAGCCGGAACTACAGGCTTGCGCCACTGCGCCTGGCTAATTTTTGATTTTTGATTGTAGAGAACCGAGGTCTCGCCAAGTTGCTGGGTTGGTCTCTAACCAGCGAGCTCAGGCAATCCACACGCCTCAACCTCCCAAAGTGCCAGGATTACAGGCTGAGCCATGGAGCCTGGCTGCTTATTGTTTTTAATATTCCCATAAGGCCAAGGAACTATTTCTGTTTTGGCTTATATTTTATTTCTGCAACTCCAGCACCAGTTGCATTGTCCTGCAAAGATTAATACAAATTCAAATAATTATAGTACTAAATAGCATTCACTGAGAACTATATCCATCCACTTTAATCTCATAACAATCTACAAGGAAGGTACTATTAATATTTACAGATTATAAACTTAAGCAGAATGTCACACAAGTAGGAAATATTGAAGTTGGGATTTGAGCTCAGGTATTTGCAGCTCACATTCTTATTTAAATATTCTAATTGAGGATTTACCAGTGAGGAATGCTTCCTCCTATGGCAGGTGTTCCATAAATACATATTAAGTAGACATGAATGAACAATGAGCTTCGGAGGGAATTTTTGGTCTGTTCACTTGCATGGCAGCCTGATTGGCACAGCTGCCTGAGGGGTGCAGATGAGTTGTCTTCCTATCGAGTGGGGGAATGCATTATATGTAGATACACAGTTTGTAATAATAGATTTAATTTGTTCATATAAGTTTATAATAAATGTAAATTATGGAAGTAGCACCACTGATACCAGAAAGAAATATATATTCTGTATATTTTATATCTCCATCTTTTCTAGAACTAATGATACTACTTCTGTGATTTTTTGTGGTCTTAAGCAGCTTTTTTCTCAAATAAATTTTCTGCCAAATTCCAAAGATGGATGCTATATCTTCCATTCTCATTTCAGAAACTGGAATATTAGCAGAACCTTCACAAACATTGACTTTTCTGGCTGAAGAAATGACTTATTTTTCAGAAAAGTGTAACGTTTGCTTATATATTATTTTTCTCAAAAAAGTGAGTAAGCAGATGGTTTTTATAGTTATAAATGGTTATTTTTGCCATTTTTTGTCATTGCTCTTTATGTTAAATATGAAAAGCACCTATTAACAAAATCCACATGTGAAGGTGTATAAATATATCAGTCAAAGCACTACAGCTTTTGGTAGCCAGAGTGGGGAGAACAGATTGAGATCATAAGTAAGGTTCCATGCCCTTCTGTGCTGCTGTTAATAGCAGGTTCTCTGCTGGGATTTCCTCAAGTTAGTTATTGTAGAGGATCTGAGAGGTACTAGGAATGACTTGCTGTGTCTGAGTTATAGAACACTTTATTTTACATTATGACAAAAGCCATTGTCTTGCAAGGGAGCTCAGGTCTCCTTATAATAATTGCAGAGGCTTTCACTTTAGGGCCAAACCTATGCATGCCAAGGCAACCTCAGTTCACATTCCCCCAAGTTCCTTATCTTTCTTTTGGGTGAACAAAGAAAAGGTAGGAGCAAAACTGAGACACCTTTATCATAGTTGCTATGACATGTCCATCCCATCTTAAGTAATGAAAGAGACAATCCATCAGAAATTATTGGTTAAATTGCTGAGGGCTAATTTCTCTGAGGGTCATCTATTACTTTGAAGGGCAAAAAGGCAATATGAACAAAACATTCACACTGGGTTCCACGAACTCAGAAATTGCTCCAGTGTTTGACTTCAATGTAGAGCATCTTTCAATGGTCTTATACCACTTCTGAGTGGAACCAAGTTTGGCATTGATTTGAAGACATAATTAAAAAGCATCATACAGCAGATATTATAGTGTTTCATCCAGAGATGTGTTAAGTAATTCATTCATTTGAAGGCAAATGATAGTTGTCAGCTTAACTTTATTCTGAGTGACCCTAATGTTTTATTATTTGCAAAATTCAGAATTTAATCTTCACTTTATGCTAACCAGGTACAAATCTTGAATGCCAAATAGATTATCATGCATGCTACCATTTCTCACACACTACACCATTATCCATGGCAAGCATCATTAGTTGGTGATGACACAGGTTCTCATTGAACCCAGGTTTCACATTCCATCTCAGCACAGTACTCCCAACTTCCCTCGGCTGGTCTTTTCTCATTCCATGGAAAATGAGACCAACTTACACCAACATAACATGTAAACCAGTGTTTTTCAAAATTTACAGATTTATTCCAGGATTATTTAGTTTTCAATACTTTGATACACATAAAATATGCTATTTAAAATGAAATAAAATACACAATACTTTCCCAACTCACTTGATCACAGAAGTCCATTGTAATACTACTGCCTTGAATTTCTTGGGACATGAACACAACGTGGGAAACACTACTATAGTACCTTGCCATTTGTGGATTTTTCCACTTGGAGTTTCTGATGTTTACTGGTCATCCAGGTGATATTCAATATCTTATAATCAGTTTCTATGGCATACATTTGAATCACATGCTGTAAAGTTGTGCATAAGGGCCAGTCAGATAACAAGCTAGCTGAAGGCATTCACGCGGCATTATTTCAAAAAAGAATATTTTTGCAAACTATCTTCATTGATTATTTACTCTGAGCCAAAATATTCCAAGAACTTACATTCCATTAAATAGAATGACCACACATCCCAGTCTATGCCTGATGCAGTTCCAGTTTAAGCTTCATTTTCTATGATAATCATTAACAGTACTCCATTTTATGATACAAAGTGTCCTTTTTGGATAATAAGTTAACTAAATGTTTAATTCTCAAACAACTAAGCTAATATTGGTATTATTAAGCTCATTTTATTAATAATGAAATAGGGCTCAGGCATATTAAAAAACAACTTTGTTCAAACAGTACATAGCTGAGCCAAGATTCAAACTATGTTGGTCTTACTTCAAAGTTTATGCTTTTAAATGCAGTACTACACTGTTCATTTAAATACATGATGTTATCTGATACCCATAAATTTATGTAAAAAGCATTATCATCTGCATTTTGAAGATGAGAATATTGAGGAAATGATACACGGTCATTTATAAATTTGAGGTCTACAGTATTGAGAATTTGACCTTTGGCTGTCTTTTATGTGGTAACCCTGCCTTTAAAGGTGAATCCTACAAAATAAGGCAGTCCAACAAGTGAACAAGTGCAGCTGTCAGGAATTGCTACAGGAAAAGCCTCATATGAGCTCTGTGCTAATTAGATGGGATCTACTAGATTAGGATTATGGTGTAGCTCTCTCTCCTAAATATTTCTCCAGTTAGAAAATAAGTATAAAGTGAAACCAGCTAAGTCCACATTATTAAAATCAGATATCGTGAACATTATAGAAAACAAGAAGGAACCTAGATGAACAAGTACTTAGTGTACAAATAGAATGTAGTGACTCAGATTACAAGGTCATTCTCAGAAAATGCTGAGAATAGCCTCATTTTTCTAAAAATTAGAGTTTCCATTGGTAGAATACACTAGCGTTGATTTATGAAAATGCATTATACTCATTCATTATTTTGAACACTGTGTTTAATGATCCATTTAAGCATAAGCCATATACACTGCAAAATAAAGACATGTACTCATGCTACCATAGGGGTTTCTACTTTCAGAAAACTCTGTATAAAGTTAACTCTTTTTATTTTAACAACATTGTTTTAGGTATGAATTTTATTTTACATAACAGTCTAAATCAGCCTCAGCACTCTTGACATTTTGGACTGGATAATTCTTCATCTTGTGTATTATAGGATGGAATCTACACAGTAGGCACCAGGGCACCTCCTACCTAGTCATGACAATCAAAAATGTCTCCAGTTCTTACCAAATGTCCAGGGCAGCAAAACTGTTCCACTTAAGAACCCATCAGTCTAAATACTTCCTCTTTGTTTTCTTAGAAAATTGACTAGGTAGAAAATCAAGGAGTTAATATTAAAAATAAAACTCTTTTGCTAACATTCAGTACCAGTCCAACTTTCTCTAGAAGTCAGAGTGCTGGTATATTTAAGAACCTGTGGAAGAAGATGGCTCTTGGCTAATGTTAGGAGTAAAGGTTTGGGAATATATCTGACTTGAAAAAGGACTGATGAAAAAGTTAGGGTATATCAGCTCCTGGCTGGCCAATCTTCAGAAGATCTCACATTTAGAACTTTCCCTTCTGGCAGTGGCTAGGGCTCTTTAGCAATGCTCCAAATCTCCAAGGAAAGGGCAATTCATTCTATTCCACCTTCCTGCTTTGCCCATGTTCCCCTATCTCTTCCATCCCTAAGAATGGAAGCATCTGTTATGTGCTTCAATTGTATGTACAGTAAAACATATAAACATAATATATGTTCTTCATATATGGGCTTCATCCCAAAGATGAAAATATACTGCTTCCTTATGAAATATTTTCAGTGTGGGATCATTCCTGCATTTGGATTATTCTTCCTACCCTTAGAATATGTATAGAATATATACAATCTCTTTCTTTTTTGAAACAGACTCCCTTCTGCTTCATGACTCCCTAACTACAACCTTCTGACTCCTCAACTGCAACCTTCTCTAACCATCTTCCTGGCTCTGGCAAAGCCTAATCAGTCAAGGGATACAGCCATGGTAAAGGAAATGTAAGGATGACCTCTGTTTCTTTTTCCATGTTTCTTAATGATGACACAGTAGTAAGATTTCAAGAGCCAGGGTGTCTAGGGAAGGATGCTGTTCAAGGGGGTTTTGGCTGTGGTTTTAATCTGAGTTAGCCCAGTTCATAGGGATGGTATTTAAAGGTCCTGATTTTAGATTTATATCAATCTTAAAGAACTGAATAATGCTCAGGTCGTACCTCTCAGTCTCCCACTGTCACTCTTAATTGAGTCTCAGGTAAGAAGTAGTTTACCAGACATCAAGACATTAATGGAGAGAATTAAAAAAAATTGAGAGCCGGGCTCGGTGGCTCAGCCTGTAATCCTGCGCCTTTGGGAGGCTGAGGTGAGTAGATTGCCTGGGCCAGTGGGTTCGAGACCTGCCTGGGCAGTGAGACCTCATCTCTACAACAAATCAAGAAATCAGCCAGGTGTGGTAGCGCACGCCTGTAGTTCCAGCTACTTGGAAGGTTGAGGCAGACGGATCGCCAGAGCCCAGCAAGTTGAGGCTGCAGTGGCCAGGAGCAGCCACTGCACTCCAATCTGGGTGACAGAGTGAGACTCCAACTCAAAACAAACAAACAAACAAACAAACAAAAAAACCCAAATAAAACTCAAAAAAAAAACTGTAAAAAATTGAGGAAAGACAAGAGGAAAATAGGAAGGAGCTGATGTCAGAAAATGACAGCAGTAAAGAATACTGTGATGGAAATGAATAACAGACTAATAAGCATGGAAAGCAGAATCAGCCAAGCAGAAGAAAGAATCTCAGAGCTCAAAGACCAAAACACAGAACTAACCCAAACTGTCAAAAGCATAGAAAAGAAGCTCAAAAAGACAGAACAAAACCTGCAAGAGATGAATGATCACTTCAAGAGACCAAACCTAAGAGTAATTGGGCTTCCTGAGGCAGAGAGAGAGTCAGAGGTCACACTGGAACAAACATGTCATGAAATCATTCAAGAAAACTGTCCTCATCTCATCAGTGATGCAAAAATTCAAGCACAAGAGATTCAGAGAACCCCTGCAAGACAACAAATGAGAAGACCAACTCCCAGACACATAATAATTCACCTAAACAAAGTAGCTATAAAAGAAAAAATCCTAAAGGCAGCAAGAGAAAAAGGTCAGACTACCTACCAGGGAAGACCAATTAGAATAGCAGCAGATTTATCCACAGAAACCCTCCAGGCTAGGAGAGCCTGGAGCCCTATCTTCAAAGTTCTAAAAGAAAAATAATTTCAACCAAGAATAACCTACCCAGCCAAGCTAAGCTTCATTAGTGAGGGAGAATTGAAATATTTTCCAGATATCCAATCCCTAAGAACCTACACTGCCACCAGACCACTTCTACGAGAAACACTTAAGAAAGTACTGAACACAGAAGAAAAGGAAAAAAGAACAACAACATTCTTCACAAGAGTACAGGCAAAAGATTAAAAACACACATGGACCAACTCCAAAACCAAAAGAAAGACAACAAACAAACAGGAACAACAAATCTGTAAGAATCTTATGACAGGGATCAACTCTTGCATTTCAATAATTAGCCTAAATGTGAATGGACTAAATGCACCACTGAAAAGACACAGAATGGCAAAATGGATAAAATATCACCAGGCAACAATCTATTGCCTTAAAGAGACCCACCTCACTAGAAAGGACACTCACAGACTCAAAGTAAGAGGATAGGAAACAAACTTTCAGGCGAATGGGAACAAAAAAGAAAGGAGGAGTAGTGATCTTACTTTCAGACAAAATACCCTTCCAGCTATTAAAAATTGAAAAAGATACAGAAGGCCACTACATAATGATAAAAGGTTCAATCCATCAACAAGAAATATCCATCTTAAACATATATGCACCCAACATAGTGCCAACTTTCATAAAGCAGCTTCTAGATAAACTAAAAAAAGATATCGACTCCAACACCATCATAGCTGGGTACTTCAACACCCCACTCACAACCCTAGACAGATCATCAAGACAAAAATCAGCAATGAGATCCAAAACCTCAATGTGACTCTT
This sequence comes from Carlito syrichta, assembly GCF_000164805.1. NCBI lineage: Eukaryota > Metazoa > Chordata > Mammalia > Primates > Tarsiidae > Carlito > Carlito syrichta. The sequence goes on from NW_007253288.1 coordinate 102,055, forward strand.
GACCAAATGGACTTCATTGATACCTACAGAACACTCCATCCAAAGACCACAGAATATACATTCTACTCATCACCACATGGAACATACTCTAAGATCAACCACATACTTGGCCATAAATCAAGTATAAGCAAATTTAAAAGAACTGAAATTTTACCATGTATCTTCTCAGACCACAGTGGAATAAAAATAAACATCAACAGCAACAAGGTCCCCCCAAAACCCACAAAGACATGGACACTAAACAGCATGATGCTAAACAAATCCTGGGTCAATGATGAAATCAAAACAGAGATTAAAAGGTACCTGGAAACAAATGAAAATGAAGAAACATCTTACCAAAATCTCTGGGACGCCATGAAAGCTGTAGTAAGAGGGGAATTTCGATCCCTACAAATGCACATGAAGAAAATGGAAGGATCACAAATTAATAGCCTAACAAGTCACCTAGGAAAGCTGAAAAGGCAAAACCACCAAAATCCTAATTTCAGCAGAAGAATCACCAAAATAAAAGCCCAAATCCAGGACATAGAAGACAAAAAGATAATACAAAAAAAAATCAATGAAACAAAAAGCTGGTTCTTCAAAAGGAAAAACAAGATTGATGGTCCCCTAGCTAGACTGACCAAGAAAAAGAGAGAAAAAGCCCAAATAAACACAATCAGAAACACAAAAGATGACATCACATCTGACCCTGAAGAAATACAAAAGATCATTAGAGACTACTACGTACACTTGTATGGAAACAAACTTGAAAACCTTAAGGAAATGGAGGACTTTCTGACATCACACAACCTGCCTAGGTTGAAAACAAAAAGAAATTGAGACCCTAAATAGACCAATAACAATCAAGGAAATGGACTACATAATAAGAAAACTACCGACAAAAAAAGCCCTGGTCCAGATGGCTTTCCAGCAGAATTCTACAAGACATTTAGGAGGAGCTGATACCAATCCTACTGAAGGTATTCCAAGCAATAGAGAAAGATGGAACTCTCCCCAAATCATTTTACAAAGCTAACATCACATTGATAGAAGTGTCAACTTCAAGTCATTAAGCATGAGAGAGTACACTATTGTTTCAAAACAAACTATGTTAAGCATGCATACTTTATTTTTAAAATAGGCATAAAGCAACCACTAAAAAAATAAATAGAAGAATAACTAGAAAACCTATAGAGGAAATAAAGTGTAATATTAAAACTATTTGATTCAGCAAAAATAAAGCAGGGAAGTAGAAGAAGAGTAACATAAACAAAATGGAAGTGTGAAAAACCAAGAACAATATGGTAGTATTAAACTAACTAAGCCATATCAATAATTATGTCAGAAGTAGATTAAATACTTCATTTAAAAGGCAAACATTTACAGACAGAATGAAAAGGCAATACCCAGTTTTCTTCTGTCTATAAGACATATATTTCAAATATAACAAAGATAGTTTGAAAGTAAATGGTAGTAAAGTGTCAACTACAACAGCAGTAAGCATAAGCAGAAAACTAGCATGGCTACAGCAATGTAAGACAAGATAAACTTCAAAAAAAAGAGTACTATAAGAGATAAAAGAGGATTTTATATAAGGATAAAAGGGCACTTCACTAGAAAGATATAACAATTCTAAATATTTGTAAAACATGAAATAATTTTATATTACATATGCATTTATGAGTTTTATCAAAATTCATGAAGCAGAATCTGACAGTGCTCAGGAATATTTTCACTTCTTTCTTAGTAGTTAATAGAACAATTAGAATAGAATCTGTAAAGATATAGAAGACTTAATACCACAGAATAACTTTATCTACTTGACATTTATAAAACAAAACACTGAAAAATTTAAAATACCTATCTGTTAAAGGTGCACATGGAGTTTCACCAAATAAAACACATGCTGAACCATCAACAAAGTTTCCATAAATTCCAAAAGATTAAAATCTTTAGAGTATGCTCCCTGAAAGATTTTAATCTCTTGAAATCTTATAATCTCTTACCACACTAGAAGTATATTAGAAAGTAATTAAGAATTAAATATCTAGAAGATGATCCTAAACATTTAGGAATTAAATACAACATTCAGAGTAATGCATGAGTCAAATAAGAAATCACAAGAAAATATGTCAATCAGAATAATAATGGAAAAAATATATTAAAATGTGTGAAATGCAGCTAAAATTGTTTTGTAAGTTAATATTTTTAGATTAGATTGTGAGATTACATAGTCACCTCAAAGACATGAAGCAGTCAAACAAAAAGAGAGAGAGAGAGTTTAAGTTAAATATTGAACTAAACTCAGTAGACTGTGAGGGTTTTTTGTTGTTTTTTGTGTTTTGTTTTGTTTTTGTCTTCTAGATAAGTTCACCATTGTGCACCATCCAAGTGGTAAGTGTTTGGTATTTATTGAAGGATTTAAGACTAAAACAAAGTATGTAGTACACCAATTTTGATGTTAATGTAAACTTAATATGATTAGGCAGGTCAGTGTAAAAATTTATATTTATGTGCTAAACCACTTGACATCCAAAATAAATATGAAGTGACAACAGAATAGCAGTGCTAGAAGCATCATGGTATCATAAAAGAACCATGAGCTTTGAACTCTGACCTGGCTATTCACAACTTACTAGTTGTGACCTTCGGAAAGTCACTTACACTCTGTAGGCCTTGGTTTTCTCATATACAAAATGTACATAAAAATTGTAACATGGGGAATTGCTATAAAGACTGATAATTACTTAAATAAATGGGTCTGGTTCTTATGATACTTGGGAGTTATTGATAGAGCAAAAGAAATTGGAGCAACACTTGAGAGGGTGATTCACCTCAATGTTAAGGCAAAGGAATGTATGCCAAACACTGAAAGGATAAAGAGGAGCTAGAGTCAGCTAGGGAGCAGTTGAATCACCCACAAGAGCTGCCCACAGCTCGAACCAAAGCATTACCTCCGAGAATGAAGCAGCAGAACTGAGCAGTGTGGCTGAGATGAAAGTGGAAAGCCAGTGGTAAAGGCAGGCAGTGCTGTATTGTAAGCCAACAGTGAGCATAAGGAACATGTTTTCACACAAGAGTGTGCTTTGCAATTGGTCAATCCTAGAGAATGTGCAAAAGGAAAGGAAGAGTGGAGGTTGTTACTCAAAGGTGTTGCAAAGATTGTTTCTAAACTGAAGTGAGTCTTCAATATTCTAACCAATCAATAGCAGGCTTGTCAAGGGTGCCTGTTCAATGTGCCCTTTTTATCTCTCTAGCAATTTTTCTCTTCACCTATCTCCTACTCTTTGTAGAAATCATTTTTAAGAAGTACTGAATAAACAAACCATTAAATGTGTGAATGAGTAAAGAGATAGTAATGGACTTTGTATTTCTAGGTAAGGAAATGACCCACAATGAAATATGCTGTATAGCATACCCTTCAGCCATAAGGTAGGTTGTTTCTTTCAATTTTATAAATGCAATGATAGAATTTGGTTGACAAAGAACATGAGAACCATCTGTCTTGTTTGTGCTTTTAAACATTCTAATAAAAATGAACAAAATAGGTTAGGTGAGCATTCGTGTGCAAAGAATCTATGAGCAGTAATTTAAGGAAATTAACTATTTGGAAGATACTCAAAGGAAAAGTACCCGAGGCCAAAATGTAACTAAATTCAACATGTGCAGACCAAATAAATCCTAGAGGAATCATGAATATATGTGATTTAGTAATAGGAATAGGATGAGTCTACTGTATTTAAACCATAATGTATAGCGTTCTTGAAGTCTAATAGGAAAAATATAGCCCCAAAATGCTATTGATGTAAACATGCATTACTTCACATCCTGGAGCTAACTGAAAATGAGAGCTAACTAATGAGAAGCTAAAAATAACACTAAGCAAAGACAGCAGTAATTGAAAATCAAAACCAATTCAAGATAACACTGATAATGTCCTGACCACAAATTTTTCTTCATAAAAGTTATGTTATCTCAACTATCTGCAAATGTGGTGTAGAATATTTATACCATTACCAAAAGCTCTGTGGCAGCTGGATTTCTTGTTAAAATCCAGAATTAGAGTCCTTGGTAAGTCCTTATAATGCGCCAATTTTAGTTTTCCAAATTGTAGCAACTCTTATGTGTTAAGTTAGTCATAAGTAATCATAAAGATCATTCATCCGTAAGAACTGACTGAAGTATTTGGATTTCTGGATCATTCTGTGGCCCACCAATGAGTTATAAAGTTATAGGTACACACACACACACACACACACACACACACACACACACACACACACACACACACAAAATAGACTCAGACTCATTTGAATGTAGCAGAATCATGAGGTGAATCAAAGCCAAAGAGTTTATAAAAGTATCTTTGTCAAAGATTATTCTACACGGTCTGAAGTACTACATAACCATAGCATATTTTTTTGAGAGCAAGATTTTGAATAAGAGGAGAAGAATACAAATTCCCAGTGCTTACACTGTTCTCCCTCAAAATGAAAATAAAATTTGAATTCAAGGACTTGATGCAGTCACATTTTACAATGATTCTGTTTCTCTTCTTAAAATGGAGAATTGTTTTGCTAGTGGCTGCTATAAAGCTATTTTTTCCATAGCTGTGAACGATAACTGTAACTTTGTCACTGTTTCTTTGTTCAAACTTAAAACAGAAAGACTAGCTCTGTTTTTTGTTTTTGTTTTTTTAGCTTCCTGCTCGACTCCAAGCTGAAAAGGAATTTGGTTTTGTTGTGGGAAAGATCATTAAAGAAGGTAAAATATATATATTCTTTTTAATAAACCTAAAACAGCCTTGTTAAGGTCTTGAAGGAATCATTTGTCTAGGAAACAGAATTCTTTAGATATTTCATTGTATTCTCCTGAAAGGATAAACAAGTGAATTTTTCAGCTAAGGGTGATTGTTCCTTAGAAAGATTTATGTATAGTGGTGATTTTATGCTAGCTAATCAATTTCAATTGATGAGCTATTATTCACTAATACATTTCCTATGATCTCATTTTCAGATCGTTATAATGAAACTCAAGAATCTGCAGACATTGTTCTTTCAGAGTGAAGCAAGCCTGCATTTGGATTATCTGCTTTCTCCGGAGTAAATCTATACTATGAACAAGAAGCAAGCCTCCAGATTTCTGAATTTGTTATTGCCACAACTTATTGGATTTAAACCTGTTTTGTATGGGCATATCAATATTAAAACAGATGCCACAGAGCAATTGCAGTCTTTGAAAATTCTTGCTTTTACAGCACACTTTGCATTGAGACAGCCTGTTTCTATTTTGAAAATTAAAAGAAAATAAAAGCAGAGAAGTTAAATACTGAATTGCAGAGTTACTGGGTGTTGCTTAGGGCACTAACCTTAATAGATTATTTCTCCTCTCCTTAGAATAACCATAAAAATACAAATTTACTTAGTACATATTTGTCTCTTAAGTGACTAGTCCAATTTCTCACATTCAGAGTTCTAATTATTATTGTTATGCCATGATTACAGAAATCTTCCCTTATTTAGTACCTATTTGCATATAACCCTGAAAACATTACTGTTTGAAAATTTTCTGTATCTCAGATTAATACACATTTTCACAAGCTACTGTTGTATTAAAAGGCTTACAGTTTCATCAATCTATTTATTAGAAACAATTTACTAGCTTAGAATAGAATGCAGTTTTATCATACTACAATTTCCATGTACAAATGCCAGAAAAAAATTGAATGTTTAAAACTATGACTTTTCAAAATAAAGGTATGCAAATTAACCAACAAATTTTTATGCTTAAAAATTTAATATTACTCAGTGACTATTACTATTTGGGACCCATATTGTAAAGTAAACAAAATTAATTTTTTTCTAGTTTCTAAACAGTGGCAAGAATATCTACTTGTCATTCTCCAAACCATTTATCACAGCCTTCTCATAATTGTTAACATTCTCAATTAAAAGCTTGTTTTTAAAAATAATAGTTTGATTAATCCCTAACAGAAGATGCTTTTGATTATGACATTTGGAAATTCAATCAATAGTTTTACATCAAAAATTTTGGGAACTCTCATGCCCCTGAACACACTAGTTGCATTTCTGTGGGATGTCCCATCTGAAGAGTTACAAAAAACAATCAGAAACTGATTGCTTTTATATAGTGTTTTAGATTGATAAAACTAAAGTGTATGTATCATTTCTAAAGTAAGAACTTCCATATTGGCCTGTAACTGATGCCTACAATTCCACCATTGTCTTTATTCTTACTAAGAATATGAAATTAAATGATATATATAAGTGCTGACTTTCTGATTATAACACAATTAAACTACTTTTTTAAAAAAATATTTTTTATTATGGTTTTGTGGGGTACAGTTAAGGGTTAGGTATACAATTACCTTTCATTCAGGCACCCTGTTGATAAGAGGTGTTTCCCCGTCTCCAGACAGATATTTGCTACTGTTAATCCCATCTCCCCCCCCCCAGTTTCCCAGTACCGTCAGTCATTTTCTTATACTATTACATTGGATGTTCAAGGTCCATTATATGAGTGAGAACATGTGATACTCGGATCTTTGTTTCTGTGAGAGGTCACTCAGTATTATAGACTAGTTCCATCCAGGTTGCTGCGAAATTCATGATTTTGTTCTTTTTTATGGCTGCATAGTATTCCATCGTGTATATGTACCACATTTTTAAAATCCAGTCCTCTTTTGATGGGCAGCATGGTTGTTTCCAGGTTCTTGCTATTGTGAACAAAGCTGCGATGAACATACATGTGCAGGTATCTTTTTTATAGAGTGATTTGAGTTCTTCAGGGTATATTCCCAGTTGGGGGATTGCGGGGTCATATGGAAGGTCAATTTTTGGAACTTTTAGGAATCACCACACTGCTTTCCACAGAGGTTGCACTAGTTTACACTCCCACCAACAGTGCAGAAGTGTTCCCTTCTCACCACACCCTCTCCAGCAGCTGTTATTTTTTGAGTTGTTGATAATTGCCATTCTGACTGGAGTTGGGTGGTATCTCAGTGTGGTTTTGATTTGCATCTCCTGGATGATTAGTGAGGCTGAGCATTTCTTCATGTGTTTGTTGGTTGCTTGGATGTCTTCCTTTGTGAAGTGTCTGTTCATATCTTTTGCCCATTTTACAATGGGGTTGCTTTTTTTCTTTTCAGCACATTTGAGTTCCTTGTAGATCCAGGATGTTAAGCCTTTGTCAGACCTGGTGTTGGCAAATACTTTTTCTCAGTCTGTAGGCTGTCTCCCTGCTCTCTTGATGGTGTCTTTGACTTTGCAGAAGCTTGTCAGTTTAATAAGATCCCACTCGTCTATCTTCTGTCTTATGATCTGTGGGTTTCGGGTTTTGTTCAGGAATTGGATGCCAGTTCCGATTTCCATGAGGGTATTTCCTTCCTTTTCTAAGGTTCTTATGGTTTAAGGTTTTACATTTAGGTCTGTGATCCATTTGGAGTTAACCTTTGTGCGTGGGGATAGATAGGGTCCTGTTTCAATCTTCTGCATGTGGTCAGCCAGTTTTCCCAGCACCATTTACTGAATAGGTTCTCCTCTCCCCAGTGGTAGGTGGTGGAGGCTTTGTTGAAGATGAGTTGGTTGAGAAATTGAGGTTTTGCTTCTGCAATCTCAATTCTATTCCATTGGTCTATACGCCTGTTCCTGTACCAATACCAAGCTGTTTTGATGATTGTAGCTTTATAACAACGTTTGAAGTCTGGTAATGTTATACCACCAGCTTTGTTTTTTTTGCTGAGGATTGTTCTGGCTATTCTTGGACGTTTGTGTTTCCATATGAATTCCTGTGTTGTTTTTTCTAGGTCTGAGAAGAATGTTACTGGTAATTTGATGGGTATTGCATTGAATTTGTAGATTGCCTTAGGTAAGATGGACATCTTCACGATGTTGATCCTTCCGATCCATGAGCATGGGATATTTTTCCACTTGTTTGTGTCATCTTTGATTTCTTTGAGCAGTGTTTTGTAATTTTTCATTGTAACGGTCTTTCACGTCTCTGGTTAGGAAGATGCCAAGGTATTTCATTTTTTTTGTGGCTATTGTGAATGGGATTGTGCTATTTATTTGGGTTTCTGTTTGTTTATTATTGGTATAGAGAAATGCGATTGTCTTTTGTACATTTATTTTGTATCCTGAGACTTTGCCAAAGGCCTTTATCAGTGTAAGGAGGCTTTTGACAGATTCTCTTGGGTTTTCAAGGTACACAATCATATCATCTGCAAAGAGAGATAACTGAACTTCCTCTTTTTCTATTTGGATACCCCTGATTGCCTCCTCTTCTCTGATTGCTCTAGCCAGGATTTCCAATACTATGTTGAACAAGAGGGGTGAGAGTGGGCATCCTTGTCTAGTTCCAATTTTCAGGGGAATTGGTTCCAATTTTTGTCCATTTAGGAGTATGCTGGCTGTGGGTTTCTCGTAGATGGCTTTTACTATTTTGAGGTATGTTCCCCATATGCCTAGATGTTCAAAGGTTTTTATCAAGAAGGGGTCTGGATTTTATTAAAAGCTTTTCTGCATCTAATGATATGATCATGTGGTTTTTGTTTTGACATCTGTTGATGTATTTAATTACATTTATGGTTTTACGAATGTTGAATCAGCCTTGCATCCCAGGAATGAAGCCTACTTGGTCATGATGGATGATTTTTGAGATGTATTGCTGAATCCGGTTTGCTAGAATCTTGTTGAGAATTTTAGCATCTATGTTCATCAAAGATATTGGCCTGTAGTTCTCTTTCTTTGTTGGATCTTTACCTGGCTTGGGTATCAATGTGATGTTGGCTTTGTAAAATGATTTGGGAGAGTTCCATCTTTTTCAATCGCCTGGAATACCTTCAGTAGGGTTGGTATCAGGTCCTCCTTAAATGTCTTGTAGAATTCTGCTGGAAAGCCATCTGGACTAGGGCTTTTTTTTGTAGGAAGGGTTCTTATTACGTAGTCGATTTCCTTGATTGTTATTGGTCTATTTAGGGTCTCAATTTCTCCTTGTTCCTACCTAGGTAGGTTGTGTCATGTCAGAAAGTCCTCCATTTCCTTAAGGTTTTCAAGTTTGTTTCCATATGAGTGTACATAGTAGTCTCTAATGATCTTTTGTATTTCTTCAGGGTCAGATGTGACTTCATCTTTTGTGTTTCTGATTGTGCTTATTTGGTTTTTTCTCATTTTTTTCTTGGTCAGTCTAGCTAGGG
>NW_007253288.1:111708-126712 GCF_000164805.1 Carlito syrichta
ATGTGGTCGATCTTAAAATATGTTCCATGTGGTGATGAGTAGAATGTGTATTCTGTCGTCTTTGGATGGAGTGTTCTGTAGATATCAATTAAGTCCATTTGGTCCAGAGTCACATTGAGGTTCCGGATCTCCTTGCTGATTTTTTGTCCTGTTTATCTGTCTAGGGTTGTGAGTGGGGTATTAAAGTCCCCAGTTATGATGGTGTTAGAGTCAATATCTTTCTTTAGTTTTCCTAGAAGTTGTTCTCCTAGCCTGGAGGGTTTCTGTGGATAAATCTGCTGCTATTCTAATTGGTCTTCCCTGGTAGGTAGTCTGGCCTTTTTCTCTTGCTGCCTTTAGGATTTTTTCTTTTATAGCTACTTTGTTTAGGCGAATTATTATGTGTCTGGGAGTTTGTCTTCTCATTTGTTGTCTTTCAGGGGTTCTCTGAATATCTTGTGCTTGGATTTTTGCATCACTGATGAGATGAGGACAGTTTTCTTGAATGATTTCATGACATGTTTGTTCCAGTGTGACCTCTGACTCTCTCTCTGCCTCAGGAAGGCCAATTACTCTTAGATTGGGTCTAATGAAGTAATCATTCATCTCCTGAAGGTTTTGTTCTGACTTTTAAAGCTTCTTTTCTGTTTTTGACAGTTTGGGTTAGTTCTGTATTTTGGTCTTCAAGTTTTGAGGTTCTTTCTTCTGCTTGGCTAATTCTGCTTTCCATGCTTATTAGTTTGTTATTTATTTCCATCACAGTATTTTTTACTGGTGTTATGTCTGTCATCAGCTCCTTCCTCTTTTCCTCTTGTCTCTCCTCAATTTTTAAAATTCTCTCTATTAATGCCTTGATGTCTGTGTTTGTTGCATGTGACCAGTCATTCTGGGGGCTCTTCATTGTTTGTGTTCCAAAGTGTGTTTTCTCAGTGTCTGACCTCCCAGGGGTCTGTTCAGCCCTATATTCTTCTTTTAGTCTTTCTTCATTTGTGCAGATTTTTCCTCCCTACTTTTCACTTCCCTCTACTTCCTCGTCTTCTTTAATTCTGTTATTCAGGGGTGAAGGGGTTTCTTTTACTTCTGTTTGTTCAATCTCCTATTCTTCCTAATGTATTTCCTCTTGCTTTGTTCAGTTCTGGAGTTGGACTGTAGGTTGAAGGCAGTCCTTTTTGTAGTTTTGGGATTCAATTAAGGGGGCAGCTGTGGTTCAAAATCTCTCTGTAGATCCTGGTATCCATTAACAGGTGTATGGATAGTCTGAAACCCACTTCCCACTGTCTTGGAGTCTGTCTCTGCAGTGGAGTTTTAGGTTTACTCCCTGAAAGCAAAATGAGGTTAACAGAGGGAAGAGAATGGAGCCGGCAGTGGGGGGAGGAGGTGGGTGGAGAGAGAGAGGAGTGAGAGGGAAAATAGATGAGTGTACTGACTGGTAAGTGAAAAGAGACACAAAGACTGAAACAAATATAAAGAAAAACAATAGCCACGACTGAAAACTAACCAACAACCATATAAAAAGCTAAAACATACAATGGTGCTAACGTACACGCTGACCAACCTCCTTTTTGGTGTGCTATTCCTTTATACCAAGATGGGGTTTACAGAGAAATAAGAAAAAGGATAAAAAAAGGGAAAGGGATAGATTAAAGTCAGTACACTAACAGAACCAAGCAAGCACACTCTGAGACTTTTCCTTTAAGTCCAATGTCCTTTCAGCTCTGATTTCTAACTGTCTTTGCATGCTGGAAGAATTGTTCACATTTAGGGTCAGTTGCCCCTGGCCTGCTGTGAAGAACAGTTCAGATATGGGCCCCCTGCCCAATCTATTACTGAGATCTGGCTATTTCTATTAGAGCCTCTGCCATTCCCATTTTGATGTTGTAACCTTGGACCCCCAGCAGGTGGTGCCATCTCACAGCTGCAGTCCTGAAAGGAGTGAGCTGGTTACAGATCCGTGACCAGCCATGGCAATTTCTCCGTACATGGCGCGGGGGGTGGGGGGGAGTCCCACAGGCCAGCCTCCAGGCTAGGGGTGTGGTGTGGCAGTGGCAGCAGCAGCCAGGTAGTGGCGATTTCAGAAGATCCTGCTTATGGGGACTTCATGGTCTGAAGTTGTGGGTTGCTTCAGGCATAAGCTTGAAATGACCACAGCGGCAGCATCCATGACTGCAGGGGCAGCCTGGATCGCCATGATATCTGAGTAGTGACGGCGGGTGACGGTGGTGGCTGAGCTCTCTGTGAAGAGCAGGCTGCAGAAGATGGGAGCTGCAACCCTTGGGAGAGAGCTAGGGTCTTTTTGAGTGTTCTCTTTTGCAGAGGGTGTCACAGACCATGCTGCCCCGTCACCATCTTGCCGGAAGTCCCCAGCCTGATTTCTTATGTGGCTGCTAATACAATACCAGAGACTACCTCGAGGCACAGTGCAGCAAAGTGGAAGACCACGGAAGAATTCAGTGTTTCCTTTCACCACGGTGGTGTTTAAAGATACCCAATGGGCCTGCATTCCTTTAGGGATGGTATATGCTTTCCAGGTTATCCCAATCCCTGTCTCCTTACAGTTCCTGGATGACAACACACCTGTGCTACCTGCCAGGCTGCTAGAACTCATCTGAGTTTGCACCTTCTCATTTATACATTTCAACTAAGTACAATATGATTTTTGTATCATTTCAGGAGGGGCAGGGTAGCATGTCTTAATGTATTGTCAAATCTAAATATGCCCACAGAGTCAAGAAGGAGAGAATAGCTAGTCCTGCCCAACAGTGTGCTAATGAGCAGTCCTTGGAGAAATTTGCTCATTTCTGGGAGGACTTCTTCAAGAAATAGATAAACTAGACAGTATCTAGACCATACTGACAAGAATTTGGGAAACAGAGAAGGCAATCAGAAGGAAAGAAGGATTTGCTGACAGAATTAGAATTGATTATTCTGGAAAAGAGTTTCAAGTATTTGATAGCAGGTTTTAAGGATATGAAGGGGACTTTCACATTGGGGCTATGCTAGAATGACCTCTGATGCCGCTCTCAGTTTTGAGAAAAACTATGGCAATAAACTTTGGAACAGGGACACAGAGAGGTCTCCTTTCTAAAAAGATTCATGCACATAAAACTGCTCCATGGCAAATCATTCTGATTCCCATGGGAGTTTTCTTGACTTGTCTTTTTCCTCAGAAGTCTATTCCCCTAGCACTAACAAGATGTCAACAGATTTTATGCACTAAATCTTCCTTCAGAGATGATGGAGCATAAAATCCTAGGGGAGCTGGAGAAGCACAAGTTAGCCACAGGGTTAACTGGTTTAGCAGCAGATAACAATTGAGATCTTGCTTCTTATACCATTTGCTTTTTATAGACCTCCACACTCAAATTCAATTCGTGAAGTGCAGTTTGCAGTAAAATTCTATGTGCCATCCTTGGCAGAGTATGGAGGTTTAGCATCGTTGTTTAACAGCTATGCCATTTGACTATCACCTCACTTCTGTCATCTCTTTGCCTAAGTGTAAATCCATTTTTATCTCAAGTAACCCATGCAGCTAGATTTTCTGCTTTTGTAGAAGTTGTCACAAGGAAACTTTTCCCAGAAAACTGTACCACTTTTAGTTTTGTTATATGTAACAAATTTGTTATATGTAACTGAATTTTTTTAAAACACTAAATTTTAAAAATAATATTCAATTCAATTAACCCTTCATATTTTGAATTATAACTATTAAAATATAAGTAAGATTACATTTTGATGGGGATATGGTGTTCAGTTGCATGACTGTGCAGAAAGAACAAAAGAACAAAAGTTAGATGTAGCAGAGATCTTAGATTTCAAGTATTGAGAGTGAGCTGTTTACAACTAGACTAATTTTAATATAACTGTTTTAACCTTTTTTCCACATTGAAGAAATTAAAGCATCTATCTTGATAACTTACTCTTAAGTATGACAAGTTACAAAGAAAAATGATTTAGGCATTTCATTACTTTTTCTTTTGAGAGTGGACAAGTCAAACCCAAACATGCAAACTGTACTTTTTGATAGAGTTTGCACAATTGCTTTATTGTATTTAGATTACTATTTGATGGGGGAATGGTGGTGGTGAAAGGTTTTGCTTTGTTCTTAACTTTGTATTTCTTTTTAATTCACTTTCAAAAGAGTTAGTATGAACTAATATGGTTTTCATTTAGCATTTGTGTCAGACGGCTAACTGTACACATTGTAGACTCTGTTGTCTATTGTAAATGCCTCAAGATAAACTATAATTTATAAAGGTTTAGTTCTTTCTGGATAAATTTCTTTTCAGGATTTTCCATTTTATCAAATAATGGTCATATAACCATCAAGCAACATGGGGTAGTGAGTATATAAATTTGCAGGTTAAGTAAGAAAACAAATTGGAATTTTCACTAAAATGACATTAAAATCTGAAAAAAAAAACAACTTGATTGCCCAAAAAGAAGTAATTTAAAATATAAATATTTACTAAATAAAAATATATAGTCATTAAAATAATAATAATAATGATAATAAAAAACATGTGGCAACACAGAAAGTGCTTGCTACATTGTAGGAAATACCCTTTTGGAAATTGGTCAATTCCTGGCCAACTCTCCAAAAGTGAATGCCATAAAAGATAAGATAGACAAATGGGATCTCATCAAACTGAAAAGCTTCTGCAAAGCAAAAGAAATCATCAAGAGCATGGAGAGACAGCCCACAGACTGGGAAAAAAATATTTGCCAACTGTAAATCTGACAAAGGCCTAACATCCAGGACCTACAAGGAACTCAAATGTGCTGAAAAGAAAAAACAAACAACCCTATCAAAAAATGGGCAAAAGATATGAATAGACACATCTCAGAAGAAGATATATGAGCAGCCAACAGATACATGAAAAAATGCTCAGCCTCACTAATCATCAAAGAAATGCAAATTGAAACCACACTGAGATACCACCTAACTTCAGTCAGGATAGCCATCATCAATAACTGAAAAAAACAACAGATGCCGAAATGGAAACACTTCCACACTGTTGGTGGGAATGTAAACTAGTATAACCTCTATGGAAAACACTGTGGCAATTTCTAAAAGATCTAAAAATCAACCTTCCATGTGACCCAGCAATTCCCCCCTCTGGGAATATACCTGGAGGAACTCAACTCTATAAAAAAGATATATGTTTTTCCCATCCTTGTGCTCATATGTGCCCAATGTTTGAAGCCCACTTATGTGTGAGAACATAACAGACTCAGTTTTTTGTTTTTGTGATCACTTAGAATTATTGTCTTAGCTACATCCATGCTGCTGCAAAGGACATGATTTTGTTCTTCTTTATGGTTGTGTAGTATTTCATAGTTTATATTTGCCACATTTCCTTTATCCAGTCCACCTTCAATGGGCATCTGGGTTGGTTCCATGTTTTTGCTATTGTGAACAGTGCTGCAATAAACATACATGTGCAAGTGTCTTTTTGGTAGAGTGACTTGTGTTCCTTTGAGTATATTCCCAGAAGTGGAATTGCTGGGTTGAATGATAGTTTTATTTTTAGTTCTGTGTAACTCTTCAAACTGCTTTCCACAAAGACTGAACTAGCTTACATTACCACCAATAGTGTATGAGCATTTTCTCTACAGCTTCGCCAGCACCTGTTATTTCTTGACTTTTTAGTAATAGACCTCCTGACTGGAAGAAGATAGTATTTTACTGTAGTTTTGATTTGCATTTCTTTGATAAGTCGTAATGCTGAACATTTTTTTGTATGTTTGTTGGCTACTTCAGTGTCTTCCTTTGTTAAGTGTCTGTTCATGTCCTTTGTCCACCTTTTAACATCTTTTATCTTTTTCTTGTCAATGTGAGTTTGAGTTCCTTATTGTTGGGAGCTGGTCTTGGAGGTCTCCTGATTGACAGGGTCTTGGTGGGCTGAAGACCCCGGGCCTCAGGGTGAGCCCGGGAAGCTGAGGCCCTTCTGTCTCCCACTTTTGCTGTTTGATGCAGTTGAAGAAATTCTGTGCAGTCGTGGAAGAAGAAAATGACATGTTTATGCGAAGTACTCACACCTAACCTGAGAATGTCATGGTTCATTTTCCCATTTTCCCACTATGCTGCTTGGCCTTTTCTAACATATGCAAGGGTTAAATTCTGAAGCACATCAAGAATGCTTTCTTTCACTTCGTTATAAGTTACTAAATATTGCTTGAATAAAAAGATATTAGTATTTTCACTCCTTATTTGGTTTAGAATTATGCAGCTTAGTGTTCAAACATAAGGTTTTTTAGAAGTACAAGTTTATGGTAAGTTCATTATGAGCTCATTATAAGTTCTAACACTTATCTAGGAGTTATGTAGGTGATTTATAACACTGTCTTCACAGACTTAGGATAAAGATTAATCATTAAGGTTTTTACTTAATTCTTTAGTTAAATTTTAAGTAAACGTTTATAGAGTGGTTTTTCACTGAATTCATAATATACTAATTAGACACTTTTATGATAATTAACCAAATACAGAAAGCAACATTGGGGGCCTGGGAAATGTCATTAAAAGCTTCATTTGAGTTTTCTTTAGAAATAAACACTGCAGGATAAGAGAAAAGTAACGAAGACACCTAGACAAGAAAGGCAATTACAAAACTTTGAAGGTCGTAAAAGCCCAAAAGAGAAGAACTGCTACATGAAGAACTGTGCACCTGGGAACTTTCTTGAAGCACTTCAAGGACTGTAATTTGGGACTCTTTTGAAGAGAGTTGCTGGCAGTGCTATTCTAGACATGATAATTGGTTTATCCATGTATTAATCATAATTGGTAAATGTAATATCATACAAGTTTATATAATCAACATACATATGTATGAGGGTTGACAAAAATTATTAGGCTCTGGTTATGTTTAACAAGGTTTTTACTTTGAGTCATTAATTAAATTTTAGTGCTATGGTTTAGTGTTTTATAGTTACTTTTTTTTTTTTGAGTTGGAGTCTCACTCGGTCGCCCAGACTGGAGTGCAGTGGCCGCTCCCAGCCACCACAACCTCGGCCTGCTGGGCTCTGCAATCCTTCCGCCTCAGCCTTCCGAGTAGCCGAAATTACAGGCACATGCTACCATGCCCGGCTAATTTTTTGATTTATTGTAGAGATGAGGTCTCGCTGCCCAGGCGGGTCTCGAACCCGTGGGCTCAGGCAATCCACTCACCTCAGCCTCCCAAAGATGTGGGATTACAGGCTGAGCCACCGAGCCTGGCTTATAGCTACTTTGAAGATTGTTTTAAGTTCATAAGTTTAAGTTCACACAATGATAAAATTGGTGCCTCAAAGATAATAATAATTGCTCAAGTGCCTATCTTAAGACAAAGATGTTTTCCAGGAGGTTGCCAAGCATAAGGGAAAACAGCCAAATCACCATTATCCTAAACTTAAAAGCTCATTAGCAATTATGCAACCATAATAATTTTAGTTGTGTTAGTTTTATTTCATTATGTTTAGTTCACTTTATATGTTTATTCAGAGTAAAGATTTGTATATGTATTTTCACAATAAGTGAATTTCATAGTTATTCTTTAAATGCTAGCCACTGTTGTTTGGTCAAGTTAATGGGCTTCATATTCCTACTATCACTAGGTACAATCTATAGTTTTGTTTTAGTGATTTTATGGTCTTTTTAATTAGATAAGTGATGTGGAACCGAAATCAAAGTAAACCTTGTATGCATTATGTTTATTTTAAGTGAAACTCCTTTTAAACTTATCTCAAGACTCATTAACTGAAAGTAGATAGTGTTTTTGGTTTATTCGTTTCTTCTAAAGACCGCTAGATGGTGGTAACTTGTAAAGCATATGTACGTGAAGGAATTTTCTTTGTCTTGCCCCTTTAGGAATGGTATAAAAGCTTTCTGTTAACTAATAAAGGATGTCATCTGTTCAGGAAGCAGGTGTCCAAGTATAATATTTTCTTCCTTCACCTATCCATCTCTCCTTCAGGAGATCTCACGAACTGGCAAAGGGGCTGGACCCCTTCACCTTATAAGATTTTGGATGTTAGGCCTTTGTTGGAAATGTTTTCTTCCATTCTTTGGGTTGTCTCTTTACTCTCTTGATGGTTTCTTTTGGTGTGCAGAAGTTTTTTTATTTTTAGCTTCATAAGATCCCCTCTTTCAGTTTTAGTTTTTGCATTTACTTTTGAAGACTTGGTCATGAATTCATTGCATAGGCTGATGTCCCTAGGTTTTCTTCTACAATTTTTATGGTTTGAGCTTTCACATTTAAGTCCTTGATCCATTTTGAGTTAATTTTTGTGTTACCCATGTGTATGTCTTCTTTTTTAAAATTTTTATTTTAAAGATATGGGGCACAATTCAGGGTTAGGTATACACATGGTCATTGTACAGATAAAGTTTGGGCATCACTTTGGCCCCCATGTCATGTGGTTTGAGGTCAGGTACCCTTGAAGCGTGCCCCCCCGATGAACTGTGCCCCCCCACACTCCTGGCAGTGTCCTGCTACTGCCAATCCCTTTCTTATAGTATTAAAATAATTGCTCAGGGTCTGCTTATGAGTGAGAATATGTGGTACTCAGTTCTTTGTTTCTGTGATAGATCACTGAGTATTACAGGCTCTAAATCCACCCAAGTTGCTGTGGAGTTCATAATTTTGTCCTTCTTTATGGCTGTCTAATATTCCACCATGCACTTTTTTAAAATTCAGCCTACTTTTGATGGGCAGCATGTTGGGTCCTTGCTTTTGCTATTGCAAATAGTGCTGCAATGAGCATGCATGTGCAGGTGTCATTTATGTAAAATCATAATCTTGTTTTGTATAATATTTTTTCTTTTTACCTTAACTTTTAATTTCTGACATTGGTTATAAAGACTATATATTTATTTGGTTATAAAAACTATACATGCATATATGTACTTATATGTATTATATAAATGAAGGAATTTGGAAGGTACACATTTTGTCTATATTTATTAATTATTATTATTATTATTAGGCTCAGGGTCACATTCTGTAAACCAGGTTGGAGTGCAGTGGCAGGATCTTACCTCACTGCAGCCTTGAACTCCTAGGTTTAAATGATCCTTCTGCCTAAGCCTCCTTAGTAGCTGGGATTACAGGTATGTGCCACTACACCTGGCCAATTTTTAGATTTTTTGTAGAGATGAGGTCTGGCTGTGTTGCCTAACCTGATCTTGAATTTCTGAGCTCCAGAAATCCTCCTGCCTCAGCCTACCAAAGAGCTGGGATTACAGTTGTGAGCCAATGTGCCTGGCCTTATTTTAAAATAATGTCTACTTTTTAAAATTTTGGAGATATTGTTTACTTCATATTTTGTATTAATAGTCATAAATAAAAAACTTCCTTTTTCTTCTTTTCCTAGATATTTTTACATTATTTGGGCATTAGATGCAGATTATTGCTATAAAATTATAATTACTTACATACATAGTTTTTCTTTATCACCGGTATTTTATGTTCATATGTCTTATAACTAAATTTGCAATAATTATTTAAATTTAATTCTATGTGTAGCTAGATTCATTATTCACTATACGGTTTTTAATACCATAACATCTTTTTAAGCTTTTAATTTTGTTTAATCTCTCATTAGATTAGAATATATTTTGGGTAATACCTTCATGATGAAATAGAACTGAAAACCTCTCTAAAATTTTGGATATCTAAAAAATGTTCTACTTGTTTTCTTCCTACATGAGCAAAATACCTGACAAAGTATACATTTCTAAAGTTGTGATCTTTTCCAGAATCAGCCCTGTAGCTCATTATCTCAAATTTATCTCACACAGATTCTCTAATTTTTAAAATGGATTATTTATTTTAATAGAAAACCTATGGTAAGATATTTGCTCAATACTTAAAGGTTGTTACTTCTCACTTATAACTAAAAATATTTGCTAGGGTGCTTTTAAGTATGGCTAACTTCCCTTACTTTTTCCTGGATCACAGTGAGCCCGTCCAATCTGCACATCCTATTCTCCAACTTCCTGATTTTCCAAAGCTTTGCTCAATGAGGTCATTTGTTACATGTTCTGTTTTATTTTAATAACATCTATCATACATGACTTGGATCTCTGTTCTCCACATCTTATTGTTTTCAGTCTTTCCATGTACTGAGAACAAATGCTTCTCCAATATGTTCTCTACTTCACTAATTTGATTTCACACAGTGTCAGTCCTTTTTGTTGTGACCAGTATGGGTTTTAATTTGCTAGTGAAATGTTAGCTTTCCAGTTAATTTTATTTCTACTATTCTTCCTCTTGTCACTCAATTGCTTTTCTTTATGCCATGTGTTTCATCTCATTCTGTTATTTCACCTAAAATGTCTTTCACTTCATTTGCTTTCATCTAAGCCTGAATTTGACCCCTGATTTTCTGCTACTATTTTTCTTCATGTTTTCAATTTGTTCATGAGTTCAAAATATTCTGAAATTTTATTTTTTGACTCCTGCATATTGTCACCAATTGTCTAGTATTGAATCTGAAAGCTGACTACTTTAGCTTCAATTAAATAAATGAAAATTTAAATAAGTTCATACTTCTTTATAGTTATTATCTTAGAAAATTTTTGAAAAAAGTGAATATATTTATAAAAAGCTTCAGATTTAAACAGTTACAAATTGTGAGTTGAAAAGTTCTTTGTGTGTGTGCACATATTCATGAGTGAATGTGCGTGTGTTTCTCATCATCTCCATGTTGCTAATTTGGTGATTTTTGGGCATGTATTTATTAAATACTCATTTTAGAAGTATAATTATCCTGAGTGTTTACAATGAAATTCTTCTTCCTTTCCTCTAGAGTCATTTTTGAAGTTTTCAGATTACTAGTTTGTTCTTGTTTTCAGTCCTTCTTGAAAGAGGACATATCTATGGCATTACTATTCATCAAGACATTTGATGTTTATTTGTTCTTTGGTTCCTTGTATTCAGGTCAAATTTTGTACTCTTTCCTTGGACTGCATAGGATTTTAATAGGCACAGTTCACAACTCAAGATCCTAGGGCTTATTAGGCTTTTGCCTAATGCAGTGTTGCCACATAGAGGTGGGACATGATTCCCTGGCACTATGTACCTAAGTCCTGCATAAATTATTGACAGAATTCTTGACCAGCCCATCCCTCCTTCACAGAGCTTTACTTGAGATTCCCAGGACCAGCAAAGTGTAACATTAATCTACCTATCCCTCATTTCCTTCTGGAAGGACTACTTTCTGCATGTATGTAGAAAGACCAGAGCTAGGGAGCAGAGCACTTTTTAAAATTATCATTTGTGTTGTAGAGAAATAGCTGGGATCAGTGGGTGAGGGTGGGATTAAATACCTTTTCTTAAGAGCAAAGGACTGCTTTGTTTCATAGTTATCAGGGGAAGACTACTGATTTCTTTCTTTTTTTTTGTCTCAATTACCTTTTTCAATCTTAGACTTAATTGGAGTTAGTCCTAGATTCTAAAAGATTTGTTTTCCTATCTTTTTTCTCACTATTATTAAGAAGTTTATCTTTTTTTTTAAGCTATGACTTCATTTCATAATGCCATGAGAGAGACTGTGGGCTGTGAACACATTGCCATTTTATGCAAGAACTCAGCTATTGCACACATTTTTCAAGGTATGACTTTAACAACAACAACAAAAACTTTTGTGAGCAAGATGACAAATGCAAATGTAAGTTATACCCACAAAGGGAACTGAGGCCACTATTCTTTTATGGAGTACAAATGACTAAATTTTGACAATCTTCCATATTTTCTGTTTAATATATCCAGCACTGGCAAAAACAGTTTGATGAAAATACCTCAGAGATCAGCATTCTCTTTTCCCCACGTCTCCCCAGTTCTCCTGCTTATAGGCAATTTTATTATTTAACATTTATCAAAGTGCTGCTGCATTGGACACTTAGAGAGCACATAAAAGATCTATTGCCTGACTATACCTTTCCTATGAGTATGCATGGCTCCCCACTAAAAGACCT
This sequence comes from Carlito syrichta, assembly GCF_000164805.1. Lineage (NCBI taxonomy): Eukaryota > Metazoa > Chordata > Mammalia > Primates > Tarsiidae > Carlito > Carlito syrichta. Next base: position 123,644 of record NW_007253288.1, read on the forward strand.
GTTAATAATGATGTTGTTGTCTGGACTGAAGAACTGGTAGGCAGGGACGACACCTATGTGGACCATGCAGATAAAATTACAGAGTAAATGAGATTTACTACCTGCTTATTAAATACATTTAGATAGTCTCCATTATTACAAATACATATATTAATTCATTTTTTATTATCTCCACTCTTGATAGAATTATGACTTTAGAGAAATGTCTCTCAAATATTAGGGAAAAAACATGAAAAACATAATAGCAAATGATAATAGCAAAAGTATTTGTTGCCACTGATACATTTATAGGAAATTTATAGAAAATGCGAATTTTTAGATAAAACATGATCTCAAGTGCCAACAAAAAATTTAGATTGTATTGTGTGGGCTATTGTTAAAATTTAGGGGCTAAATTTGACTGCAGGTCGTCTCTGAAGCATAGTTTCTTTTGGTGGGATTTTGTGTTTTGTATGGTGGTTTTGAGATTATTGCTGATTACTATTCTCCTAGCCAAATTTTAGAAGCTTTGCAAATAATTCTTATGTTCATCTAGAGTTGGGAGTGACTGGTATAGGCAGTCAGTCAGGGTGTGCTCTTCCTACCCACCCAACCCCACCCATCAAACAAATGATTTGTCCTATAGTTGTGATAGCAACAAGATATTCTTGATATAAGGTTCACTATTTAACTGTCTGGCAGAGGAGACTTGTGGATGGGATCCTTGATCACAAGGAGGCTGCTTGTTAAAAATGCTGAATCTCATCCATTGCTATGTGTCATATCTAAGATAAGACTATATTAGTAAAATGGGGATGATCTTGGTAAAAATAGAAATGGCCCCTCTGCACAGTCCAAGTAAATAATATAGTAGGTTTGGAAATTGTGTGCAAACCTGATGCTAGGTTATTATATGATTTTTTGAGGCAGAGAAAAAATAGCCAGATATTTCCACATTTTTGGAGAAGTTCTTACATTCCTCAGTATCCTTTGAGTTGATTATGTTCACTTTGCAGTCTTCTTTTTTTTTTCTTTTTGAGTTGGAGTCTCACTCTGTCACCCAGACTGGAGTGCAGTGGCCGCTCCTGGCCACCGCAGCCTCGACCTGCTGGGCTCTGGCAATCCTTCCGCCTCAACCTTCCAAGTAGTTGGAACTACAGGTGCGTGCTTCCATGCCCGTCTGATTTTTGATTTATTGTAGAGATGAGGTCTCGCCAAGTTGCTGAGGCAGGTCTTGAACCTGCAGGCTCAGGCAATCCACTCACCTCAGCCTCCCAAAGTGCTGGGATTACAGGCTGAGCCACCAAGCCCGGCATCTTCTATAGAAACATTATTGTTTGGCCAGGACCAAATCAATGCAAACATTCTAGTCATTGGGAATCAATCTTCCCTTATTATAGGTTTAATAGATTCAAATTGAAGGTACTAAATCTATCTTCAGTGAGCTTAGATAATGTAAAACTGTCTTCAAAATCCTGATCAACTTCAAGTGCACTGACAAAATTCAGTTCTCTCTCTGGTAATGTTGAAGAACAAACCCTTGACTGTCTCCCCATGAAGCTAAATTTTGGACAGGGGGATGAAAGTGCAGTGGCAGTTCATTCTATCTGTGCTAGCTCTCTTTACATTTTCTAATTTCAAATCCAATTTGGAGAAAATTGATTTTAAAACTGTGTTTTGATGGAAAATTTTATCTGTGATCCAAAGTCCTCAGCATTTTTTTCTTATATTTTTTTAAGATACAAAAATTGAGTTGAATAAATCTGTTGAGTTTCCACGGAAATGGTGCCAATTAATTTTTTTTCTGTTTCTCAGGAAAATTCTTTGACTTAGCAATAATGTAGCTTCCTGGCAATCCCTTGGCAGTTTTAAATTTTGTGCATTTGAAATGCTTATACTTTTAATGGGAAAATATTTGACTCTCATAATATCTTTTCCTTCCAGCACATAGAGGAAGAATGAAATAGTTCCTTTTACCTTCTTTAGAGAACTTGTCTAGTCTTTTACAAAATCTTGATTCTGACAAACATTTCATAAAAGACCCTTTTAAAAATGGTTTTCTACCAAATAAAAGGATTATCATACTGCTTTCCTAGTACATCAAGAAATCCTAGGATCAAAGACTATTCATCAATCAGTAACAAACAGTTTTCATCTCCTAGTATGTTCCATGGACTGAATGATCATAATATCTAAAACAGTTTAAAGAAATATGGTTACTCCTGAGACTGAGACGTCCTGCCCGCCGTAAGTCTCCCGCCGTCTGCCCTCAGGCAGGCAGCCATCTTGCCACCTTCATCCTCTGCTGTCCCTGTCCAGCCCCACTCCCTCTGGGGTGAGCAGCTGAGATAGCACCACCTGTTGGTGATTCAAAGTAACAACACTGAAATGGGAGAAACAAGCTTGATAAAGACATAGGCCAGAGTGGTGAACAGAGGGTGATCTGAACTGTCCTTCACAGCAGACCAGGGGCAACTGATCCTAACTGCAAACTAATTTACCAGATTGAAAATAAAACTAGAAATCAGACCCGAAAGGACATTGGACTTAAACGAAATGTCTCAGACTGTGCTTCATTGATTCTGTTAGTTTAATGACTTAATTGTATTCCTAATGTATTGTTCCTTTTTTCTTTTTTCCTCTTCCTTTTCTTCTCTCTGTAAACCATAACTTTGTATAGAGGACCAGCACACTAATAAGGTGGTTGGATAGCTGTTATATTAGTATCACTATATGTTTTATTTTTTTTTGTATGAGAGTTGGTTCATCTATAGCTGTGGTCTATTGTTTTTATCTGTTTCAGTATAGGCCTCTCTCTACATTTGTTGGCACACACGTTTGTTACCCCCCTTAATCCTCTATCTCTCCACCCCACTCTTCAACCCACTGTCTGCTCCATTCTCTCCCCTCTGCTAACCACATTTTATTTCAGGGAGTAAACCTACAGCCCCACTGCAAGGACAGATTCTAAGGCAGTGGGAAGTGCGTTCCAGATTATTCACACACCTGTCAGCGAATACCAGGACCTGCAGATAGATTTTGAATCACAGCTCCCCCCTTAAGTAAATCTCAAAACTGCAAAAAGGACCA
>NW_007253288.1:126795-148743 GCF_000164805.1 Carlito syrichta
AAATAAAGAAGACGGTGATGTGGAGGGAAGGAAAAAAGTAGGGAGGGGGAAAATCACACAAATGAAGAAAAACCAAAAGAAGAATATAGGTCTCACACAGACCCCTGGGAGATCAGACACTGAGAAAACATATTCTGGAACACAAACAATGAAGAGCCCCCAGAATGACTGGTCACATGCAACAAACCCAGACATCAAGACATTAAAGGAGAAAATTTTAAAAATTGAGGAGAGACAAGAGGAAAATAAGAAGGAACTGATGTCAGAAAATGACAACAGTAAAGAATACTGTGATGGAAATGAATAACAGACTAATAAGCATGGAAAGCAGAATCAGCCAAGCAGAAGAAAGAATCTCAGCGCTCGAAGACCAAAACACAGAACTAACCCAAATGGTCAAAAGCATAGAAAAGAAGCTCAAAAAGACAGAACAAAACCTGCAAGAGATGAATGATCACTTCAAGAGACCAAACCTAAGAGTAATTGGGCTTCCTGAGGCAGAGAGAGAAACAGAAGCCACACTGAACATACATTTCATGAAATCATTCAAGAAAACTTCCCTCATCTCATCAAGGATGAAAAAATTCAAACAAAAGAGATTCAGAAGAGCCCTGCAAGACAACAAATGAGAAGATCAACTCCCAGACACATAATAATTCACCTAAACAAAGTAGCTATAAAAGAAAAAATCCTAAAGGCAGCAAGAGAAAAAGGCCAGACTACCTACCAGGGAAAACCAATGAGAATAGCAGCAGATTTATCCACAGAAACCCTTCAGGCTAGGAGAGCCTGGAGCCCTATCTTCAAAGTTCTAAAAGAGAAACAATTTCAACCAAGAATAACCTACCCAGCCAAACTAAGCTTCATTAGTGAGGGAGAATTGAAATCTTTTCTAGATATCCAATCCCTAAGAACCTACATTGCCACCAGACCACCTCTACAAGAAACACTTAAGAAAGTACTGAACACAGAAGAAAAAGAAAAAAGAACAACAACATTCTTCACAAGAGTACAGGCAAAAGATTAAAAACACACATGAACCAACTCCAAAACTCAAAGAAAGTCAACAAACAAACAGGAACAACTCTGTAAGAACCTTATGACAGGGATCAACTCTTGCATTTCAATAATTAGCCTAAATGTGAATGGACTAAATGCACCACTGAAAAGACACAGAATGGCAAAATGGATAAAATATCACCAGGCAACAATCTATTGCCTTCAAGAGACTCACCTCACTAGAAAGGACACCCACAGACTCAAAGTAAGAGGATGGGAAACAAACTTTCAGGCGAATGGAACACAAAAGAAAGGAGGAGTAGTGATCTTAATTTCAGACAAAATACCCTTCAAGCTATTAAAAATCAAGAAAGATACAGAAGGCCACTACATAAGGATAAAAGGTTCAATCCATCAACAAGAAATATCTATCCTAAACATATATGCACCCAACATAGGTGCGCCAACTTTCATAAAGCAACTTCTAGGAAAACTAAAGAAAGATATTGACTCTAACACCATCATAACTGGGGACTTTAATACCCCACTCACAACCCTAGACAGATAAACAGGACAAAAAATCAGCAAGGAGATCTGGAACCTCCATGTGACTTTGGACCAAATGGACTTAATTGATACCTACAGAACACTCCATCCAAAGACCACAGAATACACATTCTACTCATCACCACATGGAACATATTTTAAGATCAACCACATACTCGGCCATAAATCAAGCATAAGCAAATTTAAAAGGACTGAAATTCTACCATGTACCTTCTTGGACCACAGTGGAATAAAAATAAACATTGACATCAACAAAGTCCCCCCAAAACGCACAAAGACATGGACACTAAACAGCATGATGCTAAACAACTCCTTGGTCAATGATGAAATCAAAACAGAGATCAAAAGATACCTGGAAACAAATGAAAATGAAGAAACATCTTACCAAAATCTCTGGGATGCCCTGAAAGCTGTAGTAAGAGGGGAATTTATATCCCTACAAACACACATGAAGAAAATGGAAGGAACAGAAATTCACAACCTAACAAGTCACCTAAAGAAGCTGGAAAAGCAAGACCACAAAAACCCTAATTTCAGCAGATGAATCCAGATCACCAAAATAAAAGCCCAAATCCAGGACATAGAAGACAAAAAGATAATACAAAAAATCAATGAAACAAAAAACTGGTTCTTCGAAAGGATAAACAAGATCGATGGTCCCCTAGCTAGACTGACCAAGAAAAAAATGAGAAAAAAATCTAATAAGCACAATCAGAAACACAAAAGATGAAGTCACATCTGACCCTGAAGAAATACAAAAGATCATTAGAGACTACCATGTACACTCGTATGGAAACCAACTTGAAAACCTTAAGGAAATGGACAAGTTTATGATATCACCCAACCTACCTAGAATTTCAAGAATAAATTTCAAGAAGAAATTGAGACCCTAAATAGACCAATAACAATCAAGGAAATTGACTATGTAATAAGAAAACTTCCTACAAAAAAAAGTCCTGGTCCAGGTGACTTTCCAGCAGAATTCTACAAGACATTTAAGGAGGAGCTGATACCAACCCTACTGACGGTATTCCAGGCGATTGAAAAAGATGGAACTCTCCCCAAATCATTTTATGAAGCAAACATCACATCGATAACCAAGCCAGGTAAAGATCCAACAAAGAAAGAGAACTACAGGCCAATATCTTTGATGAACATATGCTAAAATTCTCAACCAGATCCTAGCAAACCGGATTCAGCAATACATCTCAAAAGTCATCCACCATGACCAAGTAGGTTTCATTCCTGGGATGCAAGGCTGTTTCAACATTCGTAAAACAATAAATGTAATTAAATTCATCAACAAATGTCAAAACAAAAACCACATCATCATATCATTAGATGCAGAAAAAGCTTTTGATAAAATCCAGCACCCCTTCTTGATAAAAACCCTTGAACATCTAGGCATACGGGGAACATACCTCAAAATAGTAAAAGCCATCTATGAGAAACCCACAGCCAGCATACTCTTAAATGGACAAAAATTGGAACCAATTCCCCTGAAAACTGGAACTAGACAAAGATGCCCACTCTCACCCCTCCTGTTCAACATAGTATTGGAAGTCCTGGCTAGAGCAATCAGAGAAGAGGAGGCAATCAGGGGGATCCAAATAGGAAAGGAGGAAGTCAAGTTATCTCTCTTTGCAGATGATATGATTGTGTACCTTGAAAACCCAAGAGAATCTGTCAAAAACCTCCTTACATTGATAAAGGCCTTTGGCAAAGTCTCAGGTTACAAAATACGTGTACAAAAAACAATCGCATTTCTCTACACCAATAATAAACAAACAGAAACCCAAATAAAAAACACAATTCCATTCACAATAGCCATTAAAAAAAATGAAATACCTTGGCATCTTCGTAACCAGAGATGTGAAAGACTTTTACAATAAAAATTACAAAACACTGCTCAAAGAAATCAAAGATGACACAAACAAGTGGAAAAATATCCCATGTTCATGGATTGGAAGAATCAAGATTGTTAAGATGTCCATCTTACCTAAGGCAATCTACAAATTCAATACAATACCCATCAAATTACTAGCAACATTCTTCTCAGACCTGGAAAAACAACACAGGAATTCATATGGAAACACAAATGTCCAAGAATAGCCAGAACAATCCTCAGCAATAAAAAAACAAAGCAGGTGTTATCACATTACCAGACTTCAAACTTTAACATAAAGCTACAATCATCAAAACAGCTTGGTATTGGTACAGGAACAGGCATGTAGATCAATGGAATAGAATTGAGATTCCAGAAGCAAAACCTCAATTTCTCAACCAACTCATCTTTGACATAGCCTCCACCACCTACCACTGGGGAGAGGAGAACCTATTCAGTAAATGGTGCTGGGAAACTGGCTGACCACATGCAGAAGATTGAAATAGGACTCCTATCTATTCCCATGCACAAAGGTTAACTCCAAATGGATCAGATACCTAAAAGTAAAACCTTAAACCATAAGAACCTTAGAAAAGGAAGGAAATACCCTCATGGAAATCGGAACTGGCATCCAATTCCTGAACAAAACCCGAAACCCACAGGTCATAAGAGAGAAGATAGATAAGTGGGACCTTATTAAACTGACAAGCTTCTCCAAAGCCAAAGAAACCATCAAGAGAGTAGGGAGACAGCCTACAGACTGGGAAAAAGTATTTGCCAACACCAGGTCTGACAAAGGGTTAACATCCTGGATCTACAAGGAACTCAAACGTGCTGAAAAGAAAAAAACAAACAACCCCATTATAAAATGGGCAAAAGATATGAACAGACACTTCACAAAAGAAGACATTCGAGCAGCCAACAAACACATGAAGAAATGCTCAACCTCACTAATCATCCTGGAGATGCAAATCAAAACCACATTGAGATACCACCTAACTCCAGTCAGAATGGCAATTATCAACAACTCAAAAAATAAACTGCTGCTGGAGAGGGTGTGGTGAAAAGGGAACACTTCTACACTGTTGGTGGGAGTGTAAACTAGTGCAACCTCTGTGGAAAGCAGTGTGGTGATTCTAAAAGCTCTAAAAATTGACCTTCCATATGACCCCGCAATCCCCCTACTGGGAATATACCCTGAAGAACTCAAATCACTCTATAAAAAAGATACCTGCACACGTATGTTTATCGCAGCATTTTTCACAATAGCAAGAACCTGGAAACAACCATGCTGCCCATCAAAAGAGGACTGGATTAAGAAAATGTGGTACATATACACGATGGAATACTACACAGCCATAAAAAAGAACAAAATCATGAATTTCGCAGCAACCTGGATGGAACTAGAGTCTATAATACTGAGTGACCTCTCACAGAAACAAAGATCAAGTATCACATGTTCTCACTCATAATGGACCTTGAACATCCAATGTAATACTATAAGAAAATGACTGACAGTACTGGGAAACTATGCGGGGGGAGGGGGATGGGATTGACAGTCCCAAATATCTGCCTGGGGATGGGGAAACACCTCTTATCAACAGGGTGCCTGAATGAAATGTAATTGTACACCTAACCATTAACAGTACCCCACAAAATCATAATAAAAAGTATTGATTAAAAAAAAAAAGAAATATGGTTAGATGGAATAAGCCCTTTTAGGTACTTAATACTTTTATTCAAAATAATCCCAAGTATTCCTGAGTACACTTATTTCTTATGCTAGATGCTATTTTCCCTGAAGATTGTAGTCATCATCCGGGTTTGTTTTTTCAAACAGTGGATACAATTTTATATTCTTTCAGTTATTATAAGTAGAACAATTTTCTGCCCCATTCTGGTAAGTTACTGATGTCTAGGATAAAGTAATCTAGGAAAACTACTCTAAGGCAACTAATAAAAAAAAATACCATCAAGTTGAATTTAAATATGCAGTTGGAAAAAAATTTCAGGCAAAATATGACTAAAATTTTAGTATTTTAGTCCCCAAAGAATTCTTAAAAATCTAGTGATACTTGAACTTGATGATGCAAACTAGATAGCAAGATATAGACTGGTGGTAAGTCAATAAAATATTGTATAATTAGGTCCTTGTTTCCCTTCACCACTCTCTCCTCCCCTTTCTTCCTGGTTACAGATGGGTACTAATTTTTTTATACATATGGTAGAATAATGAACAAACTCGTCTAGGCTTAATGGATACTAGCAGCTCTTCCATATACTGGTCTCTGTGGGACCACCAGGACTGTTGATAACATCAAGCTTTCCAAGAATTTCTTCACTACACTTGATATATATCACTTCCCTTTATTTCCTGTGGCTCTCTTCATATTTTCCCCTTAATGCTAACAGAAATTAATTAAAAACATGGTAATGGAATAATTTATAAGAAAAATACTTCAGATATTTTTCTCCCAAAGAGCTCAGAACATCTCCTCTCTTTGTTCTCTCCAAAGCTCTGTGAGGTAAGTGGGGGAGTTCAAGTAGGAATTATCTGATCTACTTTATTTAATTCTTTAGTAGCTATTCTGATCCTTATTGTTCAATGATCTCACATGGATCTTTACATTTATTTCTTGAGAGAGGTAAATGCACAGTGGGAGGATAATAGTAGATTTAAAAAAGATCTATCTCTCTCCCCCAAATATGAAATCACTAAAAATTAAAAATTATTAAATAAAAAGAGTTTCTTTGGGGTATGAAACCTCACAAGCAGTATACTCAAGTGATTCATGGGAGGATGCAAATTCAGCTCCATCACTTGTTGCATTCAAACGCCATGGAGTTAATTGGAAGAATGATCTAAGTACAGCCTTGTTGCTGTGGGAAATGCTACGAGAAGTAATGGTGAGTGAGTGGATTGCCTGAGTGAGTGGATTGCATTCAAACGCCATGGAGTTAATTGGAAGAATGATCTAAGTACAGCCTTGTTGCTGTGGGAAATGCTACGAGAAGTAATGGGTAAGGGTCCCTCATTTAAGGATACATCCGCTAGGAGAGGGAGGGAGGGTGCACACAACATCAGTAAGGGTGCCTGATCCTAATCCAGGTGAAACGAGGTCCAATGGGAGGCCTATACTTCACCTGTACATAAACAACTTATGTACCCAATCCTGACTTGTACCCCACATCTTTAAAATAAAAAAAGAAAATATTAAAAAAAGAACATATCTTTGGAGGACTATTTGTAGCATACTAGGAGAAGGTCTGTTGAGTTTCTATATTTAATACTTCAGTGGGTGTTAGAAGTTGGTGTAATTTGTACCCAGCCATCTCAGCATGGCACAAAAGGAGACTGAAAATGGGAGTGGTTAGTGATTGCTGTGAAACAACTTACTGGTTTTATTCTAATGTCTCTTTCAACAATGTACTGGCATCAACTTCACGGTAATATTATTTTGGACTGAAATTATTTTAAAGGTGGGTTTGTATATGCTCACTGATTATCAGAGGCAGCTAATGTTACCCTTTACCTCTGCCAGCTTTTATTTTTTCATTTTTGAATATTGAGTAAAGCCTTCTTGTCAGAAAAAAATCATAATAAATAATTTGCTAGAGTCTTTCTTTTTTTTGAGTTGGAGTCTCACTCTGTCGCCCAGACTGGAGTGCAGTGGCCGCTCCCGGCCACTGCAGCCTCCACCTGCTGGGCTCCAGCTTTCCTTCCTCCTCAGCCTTCCAAGTAGCTGGAACTACAGGCGCGCGCTACCACACCAGGCTAATTTTTGATTTATTGTAGAGATGAGGTGTCTCCAAGTAGCCCAGGCGGGTCTCGAAATCTTGGGCTCAGGCAATCCACTCACTTCAGCCTCCCAAAGGCGCGGGATTACAGGCTGAGCCACGGAGCACAGCTGAGTCTTTCTTTTCAATAGAAAACAAGCATTTCAAGGAAAATTGGAGGCAGAAAATATTCTTCCTGTGTGAGATATTTCTGTGGCTACAGTTTTCATTTCTTCTCTGCATGAAAAATAATTATTCAAAAAATGTTGGGTCAAGAGCTGGAGGCAAAGGGACAGTAGGAAAAGGTACAGTCTTTGATTGATATTTAGTGCAAAGCATAGAAAACCTATGCTAGCTCTTGTCTTTGAGAAATTGATCATTTGCAATGTCCCCAAGCCAACTTTGAGAGGTTTTCCTCCACAGATCTATGAAATGTGTCCTCTGATGTATGTCAGAGAATTTTTCTTGACTTGACTTTCTGGAGCCATCATGACATCAACAATATCACCACAAACATTCCGACAAAGCCATTTTCTGCCTTTGTTGATTAAAATAATTTTCTTGCATTTATTTTATTATGATAAAATTCTATCTATGTGAGAGTAACTTAAGAGTAAAATTTATCAAGCGCAGAATTATTTACTTCTGTTTTAGTAGGCTTTAGTCAATATTCATAAGATTTCTTTAAATCTTACTTAGAGATTACTAAATAGACTGAAGTTAGTGTCAGTACCTTGTTTCTTAGAAAGACCATGGAACTTGTCACTATCAGATTGTCTTCTGGCTGTCTTTTGTTGGAACACTAAAAAAAATAGAACATATCACTTATTAAACATAAACATTTCAAAAACCATACTTTTGAAGTCTCTAGCAAGCTAAAATGCAATATATCATTTTTCTTATTAATAACCCCCCAATTGTATTATTTTTGAGTAGGAGGATTATTCAATGTACAATTTTCTCATTTGTGCAGCATATTAGTCATTTCAGAAATGAGCGTTTTCATTGAGCAGAATAGTATCATACTGATGGAATACCTCATTAAACTATTTAAATCAAGATATGATTCCATTTTGAAATCAGGTAAAAATAAAAGCTGCATTTTGTTAAAAGTGATAAATGTTAAAATCACACGAAAAATTCCATTTGCACAGAAATTACTCATGCTGACTTTTTGGTGATAAGCAACGATAATGACTATTTCTTGTTAAACAGATGAAGAGATGGTTGTATTTCACATAGGTAATAATAATAAAAAAGACACTTTATTCTTGCATCATCTATCTAGACCTCAGACCTATTAAAGCAGCTTATTCGAATTATTCATTATCTGAAAAATGCTTTGTTCTCATTTATTATTCCTCACATGAAATTCTGGGAAACAAGTCAGCATAGCTCACCCCATTTTGCAGATGAAAGATAAAACTGATTTTTTAATATTTATTGAGCACCCACAAAGTTCCTTATAGCTTTTGGCATTTGTTAATGAAAAAAGTCCAGACTCTTTACAACTTTACTTTGGAAAATGAACATACCAGAGTTACATTTATTTTTTATGAACAGTCTGAGTTACAGTGTTTGGGAACTGGAAAAGGCAGGCTTTGGAGATTTAGTTCAATCTCATATGTTTATATTAATAGATGAGGGAGGTGGAAATAACTAGCTTGTAAAAAGGATAAATAATTTTGGAATGATCCGCATGCTGTTGTCAGCAGAGATATGATTTAGAATCTCAAGCCTTGAACTTCATGCTTGGTTCCTCACAGCATGCTGCCTCTTTCCTTTCATGACTATTTCCTTTTAAAGATAAGGAGACAGAGGGAGAGGATTAAAAGGAACCTTAGAGCATTTCCAATATGGTTGCATCTCTTGTGCCTTCTAGCAGTTCAACAAGGTTTCCTGGGATTACTAAGCTGAAGCATGTGGTGTGAGCATGTTTCAACCGAATGGTGCTTGACCACTCAATGGCATAGGCATCCCAACAGTTATTCTGGATCTCAGTCTTTGGTTTTAATATTCTTTAACCCAATATAATATCAAGGTCATATTTGTGTTGAATCCAGGAGATTTAAAAAAAAATTTTTTTTAAAGAAAGCAGGATTATTGAGAGGACAGAAAAGTTCCCACTGTGGGAGGAGACCTGAGGAGGTTGCCCTGGAGACATTTTTTGAATTAAAAAGTGGCCTCCACTTCACATCAAATCAATAATTATTTACTATACATATAAAATTTGCCGGATTCAGTCAAGAGACAGGATACTCCCTTCAACTGTCCTCTTTTAAGCAGAAGAGTATAATATTTGAGAAAAATATGCACATGAAATACATTTCTGGTTGAAAATCAGTGTTCTGCTTCAAGTTAGTATTTGGAAAATAAGCTAAATATAACTAACTGGCAAGTTCTGGGTTTATGGCTTACATGTTTCCTAAAATGAATTATACTAAAGAATATATAATGTATGAACATGTTGGATATTAAAAGAAATTTTTACAAGGGGCGCTTTATTATTTTCCGTTGGCCAGTTATAAAAGTCTTAAAAAGTGCAACACTTAAAAAATTTTAATAACATGCAGCCTCTGTGCTCTTTAGCCAATATTGTTAAGATATAACTGAGAATGTCTAAGACTAAAGCTGGCATCATTAATATTAGAAATGACCTGAATCCAAAGATAGATTCAGACAATAAAATCTTCAAATAAGAATGATGTTAAATGATAAGTTTTACAAATTCTGCTGATGTTTGAAGCTACAGAGCACTTGGAAATAAAATAAACTTTCCAACATTTTGACATTAATTTGTTAAAAATCACTTTACACCCTATATTTTATTGGAATTCTTTTTTACTGACACCAAATGCCCAGCATGTGTGAAATACAGCAAATGTTAAACAAATAAATGCTCCCTTTCAGTTACTAGATTAAAAAATCACAAGAGGCACATTTATTTATTGTTGCGATTTCACCAGGGCTTATATCTAGGACAGCCTGGGTAGAGGGGAGATTTTTGGAATGGTAAAGTAGGATTCAATGAGTAGGGTGATTATGAAAATGCAGATAACAGGACTCTTTAAAAATAGGTGTACAGTAGGTCACACCCATAGCACAAAGGTTCTCTCTGCCTGTTTTATCTGCCTTGGAATTCTCTCTAAATTTTGAGTCTCATTTCATAACAAAAAAAAAAAATTGGCCTTTTGCCAAACACACTATCTTCCCATTGCTTTGAAAGTTAAGAGATATTTTTAAATATGAGGTAACCTTGGGAAAAGACCTATTTTAACTATAATCCCATTTTTTCCTAAGAAAAAAGCAACCCATCAAAATTATCACTGAAGTAAACATGCATGTCAAGGACACATACTCCATTAGCATTAGGGAAAAAATGGATGGATGTAAAATTCCAGAATTTGTTAATCTATCTTTTTTTTTTAAGCAGTCAATATTAACTGAAGCATTTTAAATTGCTTCCACTAGCAAAACCTTTGTTCTAAAAAGCTATATGTATTTTGTATTTATCATGTTCTGCTACCCATACCACCTTTACAAGAGGTAAGTATAAAATCTATAATATGGGTCACTCAGATTTATATACAAAAGAATATATTTTTGTAAAGCAAGATTTGTAATGAGTTGGATAAGAATCAAATGATTTTAATCATAATAATTGAAAAAAAGCTGCACCAGAAGGCTAACCAACTTGGCACAAAGGATGGAGGGTAGTTTGGTCTTTATATCAATAACATGAATGATATGGAAAGAGGGCTATCTTCTCCCTCTTTGCTGAGGTAAATTCTCTATTGAGTATGAATTTAAGTAGAATGTTATGTTTAGAAGAAGAGATTATTTGTAATCTGGGGACCTAGACTAATAGAAAAACTAGAAAGTTAAATAAATGACAGGCCAATATTAATTTTTTATAATATATGGGGATGATCCTTTTCCTTTGTGCTTGAATTCTTGAAAAATATTATCTCAACCATATTTTACCTTATCAATGTTCAGAAAATGCTATCGAGGCAATTAAGATATATGTCAACTAAGATGACTCTCTGCCCCAGTGAAATTTTATTTTTCTCTTCCTACCTATATTGGAATTTGAGAAGAAAGAAATATTGTCCCACCTTTAAAATAAAATAGTCCATAGAGAAAATAAAGCAATTTTTGAGATTTAAAATAATCCCAAACAATACAAATATCCCCAATAACACCTCCACTTGTTTTAAATATTGGTGGAACGATTTATGTTAAATTTTCTCCAGAATAGATATGACATCAAATGGAAAAAAATCAGTATGGTATTAAAATTCAAAATGTTAAGCAAAGAAGAATTAGCAGAGGAGCAGAGAAGGAGGGGAAGGTAAAATTTTAAGAATTCATGGCTGGGCTCAGTGGTTCAGCCTGTAATCCCAGCACTTTGGGAGGCTGAGGAGAGTGGATTACCTGAGCCCGCAGCTTCAAGACCAGCCCAGGCAACTTGGCGAGATCTCATCTCTACAATAAATCAATAACTAGCTGGGCAAGGTAGTATGAGCCTGTAGTTCTGGCTACTTGGAAGGCTGAGGCGGAAGGATTGCTGGAGCTCAGCAGCTCAGCAGGTTGACGCTGGAGTGACTGAGTGTGTCATGGCACTCTAGCCTGGGCTGGAGTGAGACTCCAACTCAAAAGAAAAAAAAAAAAGAATTCACTTGCATTATTTGTCTTTCCATGCTGCTTCTGCAAGAACAGTCTTCATGTCAACCTCATTTGTGGCCTATTTTGAGCAAAGGGATCCTTTCATTTACCTTCCTTAGAAGACCTGATAATGCTTATTTTGAATTATTTTATAAGTGGCTATGGGAATGAAAATTCTGTGCAATAGCCAACAATATTTCTGAAGATGTGGATTATAAACCACTGACCCTTGGAGGTCCATGCCAATTAGATGTGAAAAATAAAATGTTATTTAGGGCTGTACACCTATCATTGATGATCATTTTTTTTAAAACTAGAGATTTGATATAAAATAAAGTGTAATAATATGTATTATGTTTTGGGGCTTTCAGAGAGTTATACTGCACAGGGCAGCAGCAATGTGTTTATTATTAAGTAAACACCTTTCATTAGGTTGCTAACTGCATAGCCAAGTGTTACCCCATATCCTGAGGATGCACAGGTAAGTAAGACCCATCATAGTTTCCATACTGTCCTCTATTTTGGTGTCTTCATTTAAGCAAAAGTCAAATGTGTCATTAGTGCCTGCTTATGAGAGAGAACAGGGATGAGGAACCATCAGGAAAAGCAAGGGTCATAACTCAGTCCTTGTAGTCCTATTCTTCTTATTGTGTTTCTCCAATTTACACTGCAAAAGCTAAACACAAAAAGGCAGAAATGAGGTCAAAGAACTCATTGTAAACAACCCCTTGTCTAGTCAGCAAATATAGGAAACAGAATGTTCTAACTTTAGTGGTAGTCATACTGATAATAGGAATCTCAAAGGAGAAATATATGTAGCCTCTTTGCAAATTGGCCGAGACAGAGTGAGCACTCCAGTCAGTTTACAACCACTGCTTCACTGTGCTAGCAATAGTCACAGGTTATTAATATGAAAAATTTATCAAATATGGGCCACCACATTTGAACAATAACATTCAAAGTGGTGTGGACACAAATAGACAGTCGCATCAGTCACGTAAGTTCTTCACTTGAAAGTAGTTTACTCCCATAGTTGGGAAGATGGTGGGCGAGCCAGACGGACTTTGCGAGTCTCCATGTGAGTGAGTGAGTGTATGGAAAATTTTGTGTATGTGCTGGTGAGTGAGTGAGTGTGTGAGTGACTGACTGAGTGAAGGCTAGAGAGCTAGCAGCCAGGGCTCTTCTGGTGCCACAGCTGCTGGGTTTGCACCCTAGCGATTCCCGAGATCAGAAACCAAGTGCCATTTTCTTTTTCTTTTCTTTTCTTCTTCTTTTTTTTGAATCAACAAACCCTCCCTGGGAAGAAAATGCTGGGAGAGACTGTCTAAGTGGGGGCTTGTGAGCAAGTGGCCAGGCCCCCGGTGCAACAGCTGGTACTGCAGCTTCTCTGCTTCATCCCTGGCCCTTCCCAGGTCACAGAAACCCATGGTTATTATTATCTTTTTTAAATGGACAAAAGTGGTGGGGAGAAAATATCACCTCAGGCTCTCCCTCACTGGTGCAGCAGGAGAGACTGCTGGCTCCTGGCTTTGCCTCACAACTTCAGTGCCTGGCAGGGCACTGGCGGCAGGGGCTGCAGAGGGAGACCAGAGGCAAAGTCCCATGGAAGAGGACAAGAGAGGCACCTCACCAACATCATGAAGGCAGGGCAGGAAAGTGCTCTGACTTGTTCACCACAGAGCAACCGACCCGATCTCTGTGATTGAGGGATCAACTACTCAGGGATTAATTGTGACCCAGAGGGAATATCTTGAGAGCACAAACTTTGGAGGGACCTGAAAGTGCTGAGTTTCAGGCACCCCACCCCCTACCCTGATCCAAGGGCAGTCCAAAGGGTGTGACCAGAAAAGGAAGAGGAAGCACTCCAAAGAGATCAGTGGTGAGTCCAGGCTGACCCCAATCCCCTCCTCCCCAGCAATTTTCTGAACATCAGACCCACATAGCTGGGCCACGACTGAGAGGAACAGACCCAGGCAGAGCCTGGACATCAGTCATAATAGGAGAACTCCATTCCAGGATAGGCCTGGCTGGGATGTTCCCTCCTACCCCCCCATGAGTACGTACCTGGGGAAGAGATAATCCCTTACCTGACCATATGAGAGTGGGAGGGGAGGACTGCAGCCCCACCCACATCCACTGCCCCTCCTCCTTCCCTGCTCCAGACACCAAGGAGAGAGTGAAAGAGGTGGCTGTGCAGGAGAGACCTGATTAGAGGAAGAATTACAGAGCCTGCCACAAGAGAGGAGATTAAAAAAAAATTTTTCAATTTAAAAAATTAAAAAAAAATTTTTGACTGTTTGTTTGTTCATCTATTTAAAAAATATTTTTCCTTTGTGCATGAATATGTATGTGAGGGTTTGATCTGTCCCCCCCCAAATATTTTTTCTTCTCTTTTTCTGTTTCTTTCTTCTTTTATTTGTTGTTTTCTGTTTATGTGTGTATGTGAATGATTGAGTGTTCATTTTCAACTTTGTTGTTGATTTGTTTTTGCTCTTTTGTTCTTCTGGGTTTTTAAATGTTAATTTCTTGTAGTTTAAGGTGTGTGTCAATATATGTGTGAGAGTTCGACCTGAACTCCATTTTTTCCCCCTCCAGTCTTTCTGTTTTCCTTCTCTATTCACTTTATGCTAGGCATGTGTGTGTGTGTTTAGTTTTCTTGGTTTTTTTTTTGGTGGTTGTTTGTTTTGTTTCACTTTGTTGTTATTCGTTTGTTTTGGGCAGTGTGTGTATGTCTGTGTGTGCACGTTCAGTTGTTTACTGAATTGGATTCTGCTTTGCATAATCATATAGAGTGGTGGTGGAGAATGAGTCTCAGGGAACACATACTACAATAAGTGAACATTGTAATTTGCAAGTAGTTTCTGAATCCTAGCACCCCATCCCCTACTTTATTTGAATTTCAAAAACTACAAGACACAGCAAAGCTTCCCATGCACCATTCTATTTCAAAATAGAGCAAATCCAGAGCCTGGATCAGGGAAGAATAGAGGAATGAGCAAACATCAGAAGAGAAATCCTCTCACACTGACACTGAATAATAGAACTAAAGAGAGAAACAAGAGAAATGTCACAAATGAGGAAAAACCAAAGGAAGACCTCAGGCAATTTCAAGTGTACCAAAGACAAAACTCCTGAAAAATCAGACCTTGGTGCCCAAACAATGGACATGGTGAATAACTGGCTCCAGAATATGAATGGAATTAGGGAATGGATAGAAAGAGTGAATAAGACTCAAGAAAGACAAGATGCAACACTGAAAGAACTTGTAACAGAGATTTTGGCAATAAGAAATTTCATCCAGGAAGTAAATAACAAGATGACAAGCATGGAAAGCAGAATTAATCTAGCTGAAGAAAGAACCTCAGAACTTGAAGACCAGAACATGGAATTAACCCAATCTGTAAAAAGACATAGAAAGAAGACTCAGAAAGAAAGAACAAAGCCTATAAGAGATGTGTGATTATATCAAGAGGTCAAACCTATACCTAATTGGTATCTCAAAAGAAGAAAGAGAAATAGAGAATGACCTGGAGCAAGTATTCCAGGAGGTAATCCAATCAGCAGAGATGTGACCTGCCAAGCACAAGAGATATAGAGAACCTCCAAAAGACATCAAATGAGAAGACCAACCCCTAGACACATAGTAATTTGCCTGCACAAAGTAGGCACAAAATAAAAAATAGGCAGCAAAGTAGGCAGCAAGAGAGAAAGGTCAGACTGCCTATCAAGGAAAACCAATCACAGTAGCAGCAGACCTATCAGCAGAAACATGAGAGCAAAAAGGGACTGTAGCCCTATATTCAAAGTCCTCAAAGATAATCAATTTTAATCAAGAATTTCCTATCCAGCCAAGCTCAGCTTCATCAGTGATGGAAAATTAAAATCCTTCCCAGAAATCCAATCCCTAAGTGATTATGCAACTTCCAGACCAGCTCTACAGGAGACACTTAAAAAGGTATTAAGCACAGAAGAAAGAAAAAAAAGAATGACCACACACTTTCCAAGAGAACAGCAGAGCACAGACTCATCAGAGGATACAGTACAACAAGTAACTTGAAAATACACACATATATTAACCCCAAAGCCAAAAGAAAACAAGCAAAGAAAAAACTTTATAAGAACCTCATGACAGCAATAAACAATCACATTTCAATAATCAGCTTGAATGTGAATGAACTAAATGCACCACTGAAAAGACACAGAATGGCAAACTGGATAAGAAACCATGACCCAATTATTTGATGCATCCAGGAGAGTCACCTCACTACAAGGGATGCACACAGACCTAAAGTTAAAGGATGGAAAATGAGTTTCCACGCAAATGAATAATAAAAGAGGCAGGAATTTTGATCTTAATATCAGACAAAACAACCTTTAAGCTATCAAAAATGTAAAAAGATGCAAAAGGATACTACATAATGATAAAAGGTTCAATCCATCAAGACGAACTATCCATCCTTAACATATATGCACCCAACATAGGAGCTACCAGCATTTATAAAGCAACTATGAAGTAAACTAAAAAAAAAGATATTGACTCTAACACTATTTTAGCAGGGGACTTGAATATCCTACTAACAACCCTAGATAGATCACTGAGACAAAAATCAACAAGGAGATCCACAACCTAAACTTGACACTTGACCAAATGGACTTTATAGATACCTACAGATCATTCCACCCAACAACCACAGAATATACATTCTACTCATCACCACATAGAATATACTCCAAGATCAATGACATCCTTGTGCATGAATCAAGCATAAACAAATTTCATAAGGTTGAAATTTTGCCAGGCACACTCTCAGACCACAGTAGAATGAAAATAAATATCAATACCAACAACATTTCCCCAAAGCCCACAAAAACATGGACACTAAACAGCTTGATGCTGAATTACTACAGTGGGTCAACATTGAAATCAAAGAAGAAATTGAAAGATTCATGGAAACAAATGAAAATGAAGAAACATCTTACCAAAACCTCTGGGATGCCATGAAAACAGTTCTAAGGGGGGAATTTATATCTCTACAAGCACACATCAAGAAATCGAAAAGTTTACAAGTGGAGAGCCTAACAAATTACCTAAGGGAACTGGAAAGGTAAGACCACCAAACCCCAACCCTAACAGAAGAATCCAAATGACCAAAATAAGAGCCCAAATACGGGACATAGAAGACAAAAATATCATAGAAAACATCAACAAAACAAAAAGCTGTTTCTTTGAAAAAATTAACAAGATTGACAGACCCCTAGCCAGAATGACCAAGAAAAGGAAAGAAAAAGCCCAAATAAACACAATCAGAAATACAAAAGATCAAATAACAACTGATGCTAAAGAAATAAAAAAGATTACCAGAGATTACTATGTACACCTATATGGAAGCAAACTTTCGGACATCACACAAATTCCCCAGGTTGAAACAAGAAGACATTGAGACACTAAATAGACCAATATCAACCCAGGAAACTGATCCTGTCATACAAAAACTACTTACAACAAAAAAGCCCTTGGACTGGATGGCTTTCCAGTAGACTTCTACAAAAAGTACAAGGAAGAGCTGATACCAATTCTTTTGAAAGTATTCCAGGCAATTGAGAAAGAAGGAATTCTCCCCAAATCATTTTATGAAGTTAACAACACACTGAAACTAAAACTGGGTAAAGATTCAACAAAAAAAGAGAACTACAGGCCAATATCCCTTATGAACATAGATGCAAAAATCCTCAACAAGATTCTAGCAAATCAGATCCAAAAACACATCTCAAAAATCATCCACCATGACCAAGTAAGCTTCATCCACAGGATGCAGGGCTGGTTCAACATTCATAAGACCATAAATGTAATTAAACACATCAACAGATGTAAAAACAAGAACCACATGATTGTATCATTAGATGAAGAAAAAGCTTTTGATAAAATCCAACATCCCTTCTTGATAAAAACCCTCAAACACACAGATATAGAAGGAACATACCTCAAAATAGTAAGTGCCATCTATGATAAACTAACAATTAACATATTGCTAAGTGGACAGAAACTGGAAACACTTCCCCTAAATCTGGAACAAGACAAGGCTGCCCAGTCTTACCCCTCTTGTTCAACGTTGTGTTGGAAGTCCTAACTTGGGCAATTAGACACTAGAAGGAAATCTGGAGTATCCAAACAGGAAAAGAGGAAGTCAAGTTATCCCTCTTTGCTGATGATATGATCCTATACCTTGAAAATCCAAGAGAATCTGCCAAAAACCTGCTTTCACTGATAAAGGACTTTGGCAAAGTCTCAGGGTACAAGATAAATGTGGAAAAGACAGTTGCATTCCTATACACCAACAACAAACAGGCAGTGATCCAAATTAAAAGCACAATCCTATTCACAATAGCCACAAAAAAAAAAAAAAAAAAAAAAAAAAAGAAAAGAAAAGAAAAAAGAAATGCCTCGGCATCTTCCTAACCAGAGAAATGAAAGACCTTTACAATGAGAACTACAAAAAATTGCTCAAAGAAATCCAAGGAGACATAAATAAATGGAAAAATATTCCATGCTCATGGATAGAAAGAATCCACATTGTTAAAATATCCATCCTACCAAAGGCAATCTACAGATTCAATGCAATACCAATTGAGTTACCAACATCATTCTTCTCAGACCTGGAAATGACAATACAGAAATTCATATGGAAACACAAATTACCATGAATAGCCAAAACAATCCTTAGCAAAAGAATCAAAGCAGGAGGTATCACACTTCCAGACTTCAAACTTTACTATAAGGCTACAATAATCAAAACAGCCAGGTATTGGTACAAGAACAGGCACATAGACCAATGGAACAGGATAGAGATTCTGGAATAAAAGCCTCATTTCTCAACCTTGACAAAGCCTCCAATCACAACCAATGGGGATAGGAGAAACTATTCAGTAAATGGTGTTGGGAAAACTGGCTGATACATGCAGCAGATTAAAACAGGTCCCCACCTATCACCAACACAAAAATTAACTCTAAATTGCTCAAAGACCTAAATGTAAAATCTCAAACTATAAGAATCTTAGAAAACACAGAAGACACCCTTATGGAAATTGGAACTGGTAACCAATTCCTATTTGGAATCCTAAATGCCCATACCTTAAGAAATAAGTTAGAAAGTAGAATCTCATCAAATTAACGAGCTTCTGCAAAGCCAAAGAAACCATCAAGAGAGCAGGGAGACAGCCCACAGAATGGGAAAAAATATTTGCAAAATGTATATCTGAAAAAGGCCTAACATCTAGGATCTACAGGGAACTCAAATTTGCCAAAAGGAAAAAAACAAACAGGCCCATTAAAAAATGGGCAAAAGATATGAATGGATACTTTTCAAAAGAAGATAAATGGGCAGCCAACAGACACATGAAAAAGTGCTCAGCCTCACTCAACATTAGAGAAATGCAAATCAAAACCACATTGAGATACCACCTAACCCTGGTAAGGATAGCCATCATTAATAAAACAACAACAGATGCTGGTGAGGATGTGGAGAAAAAGGAATGCTTCTACACTGCTGGTGGGAATGCAAACTAGTGCAACCTCTTTGGAAGATGGTGTGGTGGTTTCTGAAAGAACTAGAAATTGACCTTCTATATGAGCCAGCAACTCCCCTATTAGGAATATACCCAGAGGAACTCAAATCATTCTACAAAAAAGATACTTGCACATGTATGTTTGTTGCAGCTCTATTCACAATAGTAAAAACATGGAACCAACCATGTTGACCATCAAAGCTGGACTCCACAAAAAAAAATGGTACATATACATAATGGAATATTATGCAGCCATAAAGAAGGACAAACATGAACTTTGCAGCAATTTGGATGGATTTAGTGTTGATCATACTTAGTGATGTATCACAGAAACAAAGAACAGAGTACCATATGTTCTCCCTCATAAGGACATTTAAAAATTATAATACTATAAGAAAGAGATTGGCAGGAGTGGGAAACTCTCAGGGGAGGTTGGGTGGGATTGGCAGTTGAGGGAGACTGCTACAGGAGGGAGGGGCATTCCTCATCAACAAGGGTACCTGCATAATCAACATTTGTATACCTGACCCTGAATTGTACCCCAAATCTTTTTAATAAAAAAAAATTTTTTTTAAAGAAAAATGAAAGAAAGTAGTTTACTGCACAGCAGACATTTGTAGCATTGGTTTTTAAATGAGAATTTGTAAATGGTCAGCCAGAATACATGAGGCCACTGAAATCATTATGGTTTTACTCCTGAGATTGGCAGAGGTGGAAAGTTAACCAACACATTGCTGCATGAAGGAATATGGCATAAAAATTCTAAGTCAATAGTGATATCAATGAATGCTTTAGTTTCCTAAGAAAAAAAGACCAATTTTCTTTCAAATTAGCTTCAGAAACTTAGTCTGATAGAACTGTTCTCAATAGAAACCTCTCCTACACCAGTAAATTTCACTATAAATCATATTTTCTACTTTTAAAAAATTATTTTTTATTTTTATTTTTTTTTGTGAGTTGGAGTTTCACTCTGTAACCCAGTCTGGAATGCAGTGGCTGCTCCTGGCCACTGCAGCCTCAACCTGCTGGGCTCCAGCCATCCTTCCGCCTCAGCCTTCCAAGTAGCTGGAACTACAGGCACGTGCTACCACACCCAGCTCATTTTTTATTTATTGTAGAGATGAGGTCTTGCTGCCCAGGTGGTTCTCGAACCCGCGGGCTCAGGCAATCCAGTCACCTCAGCCTCCCAAAGGCACAGGATTACAGGCTGAGCCACTGAGCCTGGCTCTACTTCTTTTTTTTTATAATCAATATGTTATTATGATATTGTGGGGTATAGTTAAGGGTTAGGTATACAAATAAGCTTCGATCAGGCACCCTTGTTGATAAGAGGTGTCTCCCCATCCCCAGACAGGTGTTTACTACCATTTAATCTCATCTCCCTTCCCCTTCCCCCCCATAGTTTTCGACCACTTTCAGTCATTTTCTTAGGGTAATATGTTGGATGATCAAGGTCCACTATATATGTGAGAACATGTGATACTCAGGTCTTTGTTTCTGTGAGAGGTCACTCAGTTTATAGACTCTAGTTCCATCCAGGTTGCTGCGAAATTCATGATTTTGTTCTTTTTAATGGCTGCGTAGTATTCCATTGTGTATATGTACCACATTTTAAAATCCAGTCCCCTTTTGATGGACAGCATGGTTGCTTCTAGATTCTTGCTATTGTGAACAATGCTGTGATAAACATACTTGTGTAGGTATCTTTTTCATAGAGTGATTTGAGTTCTTCAGGGTATATTTCCAGTAGGGGGATTGCGGGGGCATATGGGAGGTTGGTATTTAGAGTTTTTAGGAATTGCCACACTGCTTTCCACAGAGGTTGCACTAGTTAGCACTCCCACCAACAGTGTAGAAGTGTTCCCTTTTCTCCACACCCTCTCCAGTAACTGTTATTTTTAGAGTTATTGATAATTGCCATTCTGACTGGAGTTAGGTGGTATCTCAGTGTGGTTTTGATTTGCATCTCCCTGATGATTACTGAGGTTGAACATACCTCATATGTCTGTTGGCTGCTAGATGTCTTCCTTTGAGAAGTGTCTATTCATACCTTTTGCCCATTTTATAATGGGGTTGTTTGTTTTTTTCTTTTCAGCACATATGAGTTCCTTGTAGATCCAAGATGTTAAGTGCTTGTCAGACCTGGAGTTGGCAAATACTTTTTCCCAGTCTGTAGGCTGTCTCCCTGCTCTCTTGATGGTTTCTTTGGCTTTGCAGAAGCTTGTCAGTTTAATGAGGTCCCACTTGTCTATCTTATCTCTTATGGCCTGTGGGTTTCAGGTTTTGTTCAGGAATTGGATGCCAGTTCCAATTTCCATAAGTGTATGTCCTTCATTTTCTAAGGTTCTTATGGTTTGAGGTTTTACATTTAGGTCTCTGATCCATTTGGGGTTAATTTTTTGTGTATGGGGATAGATAGGGGTCCTGTTTCAATCTTCTGCATATGGTCAGTCAGTTTTCCCAGTATCATTTTACTGAATAGGTTCTCC